>NW_003546285.1:339685-341730 GCF_000090795.2 Amphimedon queenslandica | reverse complement strand
CCTTATAAACTATTATTTTTATGTATTATGTATTTAGCATTGGGAGAGTATTAAAAAAGGATCAATATTCAGTGAGGGACTCTGGACTAAGGAGAGATATAATCATGCTAGTGCTATTATCAATGGTGACTCTACCTCACCTGCACTAGTAGTGATTGGTGGACGGGATTATAACAATCAACTAGTGACTGAATGTTTATTATTATTTGATAATATCACTACTGGTCAGTTCAGTTGTAAGAAGGTATGTGTACATGTACATGTGTATGTTATTTATGTATAATTTAATATTGAGAATTGGAGGAGCCTCACCACATGATACTATAGTTAGTGATACAATATGTATTTACACGTATTTTGTACACATACATGTACATGTACATCACATGTACATATACATGTAATGTATATGTACATGTCATAATGTGTCAGTAATATTTCTCATTGTCTACAGATTCCTCTACCTGAATCTGTTACTGGTAGATACTTTCACTCACTCACAGCAGTCACAATGTCACCACACTGTGTGTGGATAGTAATTGTTGGAGGATATGAAGAGTTTGAATGGAAAGATGTTGGAGGAGGAGTGAAGGAGCCGATGTATACATTGATCACTGATACTGATAGACTAACAATGATAGTTGAATTAGGTAAAATAATAATTATTAAAATCACATTATAATGAGGATTATTACCAACTTCTTTTTAATTATTTATTAATAATAATTATTATTATTGTTCCTTATTTCAGTATATATTGAAGCTGGTGAGTGGATAGTACAGTCAGTACTGGATGGTAATGATCTCACTAGTAAGAAATATCAAGAAAAGTATTCATCATACAGCAAGACCAGAACATGGTGGATGGATCAGCTAATAGAAAATCCCACAGAGAAGGAAATGAAGCTTCAGAGATACATCCAGTCTTTACATGAAGAACTACAAGTGGCTCATCAGAACAAAGTATCACTACAGGAGGCATTGACTGAGGCCAATAAACAAGGTACATGTACATGTATGATGTGAATTTTAATGTAATGTATGTTATGTAATGTTATGTAATGGACTAATGTTTACATAATATTAGTTTACATAACTAATGTGATGTAATTTGGAGTGTAGAATTCTGGCAGAATGCTTCCATTAATATTTTGACAAACATTTGACCATCTGCAAATTACCCTGTACTACAGCCCATGGTTGTTCCAAAAATGGCAAAAAATCACCACCAATTTTTATTACATTTTCTGATGCATATTGATGTCCTTTTGCTATGTAGAAAGTTTGAGACAATTTTTGGACAAAAACTTTTTGCATTTTGGCTATTTTTAAAATGAGCCAATTCTGAAATTTTGCACTACACCAAATCACCCATTGTTAAAATTTTGATGAATGAAGCTTGATTTACTGAATACATGTACATGTACATGTACACTATACATGCATACAGTGGACTGATTTTTATACACGTTATACTGTACGTGTACATGTATACATGTATGATCATTTTTGTTATCTTTTCAGCTAAAGTTGATGATAGCAAAACTGTAAAGAGTGAGAAATTGGAAGAGGTGTTAAAAGCACAGGCACAGTTACAAGAAGAGAAACAGATTATTACTGGTTAGTGTATCATCAGTACATAATATTAGATGAGTCTATTAATGTAGAAGATAATGAGAAACTGAAAGCTAAAGTTGATGATTATGAAGTATATATAACTGAAATAGAACAAGAGAAGAGAAAAGCAGAAGAAGAGAAGAAACTAATTGAGGAAGAGAAGGAAAAAGTAGAGGAACAATATCTCAAGGAGAAACAGATCACTAAAGGTTAGAGTATTGTCATCAATGTGTATATTATATGAGAGAATATTTAGAACTGAAAACTAAAGTTGCTGATAATGAATTGTATACTGCCAGACTAATGAAGGAGAGGGAGCAATGGAGTCAAATCAAAGAGACTAGTACCATTGGATTACAATTTAACTACCTGATCCCTTCAATGGGTAAGAGTATTATTGACTGAGTGAGTGAGTGTATTTTATACAA
>NW_003546285.1:320989-338492 GCF_000090795.2 Amphimedon queenslandica | reverse complement strand
ATTGACCCTCATGTTGAACCATGCAGGGTTAGTATAAAAGTATTATGGTTTATATAATAATATAATTTCTATCACTTAATAGTTACGTCGTTGTGATGTTAACAGATTTGGTGAAACTAATTATCCTCTTCCTCCATCTTGTCTGATATCAGTGTATGGATCACCTGATGCTGTCCCTACACTACATTACTCCATACCACTGGAAGGTGTGGCTGATCCTGTTTCATTATTCATCCGTAGATCACTACAGAGAAATCCTCCTCCTTCAACAGGTAATAGATACAAATGATTTAAAATTGTTTATTTATTTAATATTAATCAGATCCTACTACCTCCTCCTCCTCCTCTAATGTAGTACATGAATCAACGTCAGTATCATCCACTGGAGGAGCTAGTAAGTGATAATACTGTGTGTATATACTGACCTTTGACCTCTATTAGGTCCATCAGCTACTGTTGATGTCAATAAAGTAAAGAAAGTGATCTATGATGTTCTTGTATCTCATTATGATGGTCTTACTTCACTACCAATGGAAGCTGTCCCTGATCTTGCCAATAAATTATTTACTCTTCGTTTGGTCAATAATGCTGTCAGAGGGAATCCTTCAATAGAGAAGTTTATTGATGAGTTCAAGGCTGGTCTTAGTTTTAAGAGAAAGTTACCTAAAGTGGAGGAGCACTGTCAAAAGTTTCTAAGCTCATTCATTGCTGTTAGTGGTAGTTATGCTAATGCAGCAGAAGCTTTAGGTGAGGACTGGATGGAAGCTATTAAGAATGAACTGGGAATTGATTTCAATATTGATATTGATGCTTAATTTTATTTTTAATGCTTAATTTTATTTTTAATGCTTAATTTTATTTTTAATGCTTAATTTTTATTTCTTTCAAGTGCTTGAACAATGAATAGCAATTAATTTTACAGTGGGTGTGATAGGGCGGGGTTTTAAAAGGGCGGGTCTCGCTTGATTTGAAGAGAAATGGAGGAAAAGCAGCAGAGACAACAAATGCAGAAACCAGAGACAGTAGGAGCCCGTACCACCAAGAGACAGCTACCACAGATACCCCCAGGGAAGAGAAAATCAAAAAAGACCACAGAACAGCGGCCACGCTCAAGCACTACCCCGCGAGCTTCCTCTTCAATCACTGACAATACACTAGTGAAACGTGCAGTTATTGAAGACTCTAGAGATGGTAGTGAGGTAGTGTCTCCTCCTGGGACCAAGCCAAGGACTTTTCTAGGATATTCTAATCCTTCAGCAGAGCCTGAGGGAGAGGATTCCAGTGTAATGGTTGCTGTTAGGATTAGACCATTCAGTGAAAGGTAGAGATTAACATCATCACTTTGTATTAGTAACTCTAATTTCTTATTTTTGCATAAAATTCACTGACAGTTTTCCATTTGATCATAAGACACTAATTACTGCATGAAACATATAAAAGTACTACAGTGTAGCATGTACATGTAGATATCCAACAATTCCTGCATGATGGAAATATTCTTGTTTATCATGATTATGATTGTTGTTGTTCCAATTATTCCAGGGAGGAGCGTTTAGGAGCTAAACAAGTTGTCCGTGTCCTCAACTCAGACCTGACCATCACGTCACTCAAAGACTCCAACATTCACCGGTTCCAGTATGATCACTGCTTCTGGTCTTTTGATGACATCCAAGCCTCTTTTGCTGATCAGAAAATAGTGTATAATGAGATAGCTAGACCACTGCTGGATAAAGCTTTTGAAGGATATAACACTTGTCTCTTTGCTTATGGGCAGGTAAAGATAAGATCAGTACATGTGTGTGTGCATTTAAAATGTACATGTACATGCACAAATTTAACATGTTATTTTTCTCTTTTGCTTTTATTTTTTTTAGACTGGCTCAGGCAAAAGTTACTGGTAAGTATAAAAATAAGTATTTTTTAATTTTAATTTTTACTGTTTTTCATCTTCTCTTGCAGTATAATGGGTGAGCCTTCAGCCCTTGGTGTCATACCACAGTTTGCTAATGAACTCTATGATCGCATTGAAGGGACTGCTGATGAAGAAGTGAGTGGAATACATTTGTATCTTTTATACCTTCTACATGCACTGTACATGTAGCTCTCTTTTTCGATGTTAATTGTTTTGCATATTACTGTTAATGTTCCTCTACTCTCTCTCCCTTTCTTTCTCTCTCTCTTTCTCTCTTAGACTTCATACAAAGTTGAGGTCAGTTATTATGAGATATACAAGGAAAGGATTCACGATCTCTTGGCATCAACCAAACACAAGAGCAAAACTCATGTAAGACTCCAACTTATTACACATGTACACTATATACATTGTATATACACTGTGTGCTTTACCATTGCTATTTTTACTGTATGTATATTTGTAGTTGAGAGTTAGAGAGCATCCAGTGACAGGTCCCTATGTTGAAGACTTATCAACGTAAGAAAGAAAGAGAGAGAGAGAAGGAGAGAAAGAAAAGAAAAAGGATGAAAGAAGAAAGAGGGAGAGAGGAGATAAGAATAAAGAGCAAGAGAGAAAGGAAAACCTAATACTTTTTGTACTTCTCTGCTATACATGCATACAGATATGTTGCATCTTCATTTGCTGATGTTGAGGTAATACTAACATTTTGTTTTATTTTATTTCATTATTTTATTCTCCTTTTCTCATGCAGCGATGGCTGGCACTGGGTAACAGGTTCCGAGCTACAGCTGCCACTGGAATGAATGACAGGAGCTCTCGCTCTCACTCTGTCTTCACACTAGTACTCACCCAGACTAAGGTGGGAATAATCATCTCATTCCCATACCTTTATATCTCATTCCCATGCCTTCATTACTCATTCCCATGCTATCTCATTTTTTCATTATTATTTCTATTTTATTATTTTCCTTATTATTATTATTTCAGATTATTGAAGGTGAGGATCACACTCGTGTTAGCCGTATCAATCTCATTGATTTGGCCGGCAGTGAGAGATCAGCCATTTCAATGACTTCTGGTGAAAGATTAAAGGTCAACAGTCACTGATACTTCATTGATACTAACACTAAAACTTGAGCTTGATTTGATTTGAATAATTATATTATATCATTACATTATTATGTTGTAGGAAGGGGCTAGTATTAACAGGTCATTGCATACACTGGGTAAGGTCATATCACTCCTGTCAGAGAAATCAACTGGAAAGAGAAAGAAGGTTTACATACCGTACAGAGACTCCACTTTAACATGGTAAGCAAAGATATTTATATGTACATGTATATTCACATCTTAATGCTATGTAGAAAGTTTGAGCCGATTCCAACTTAAATTTTTCAAGTTACGGCCATTTTAAGAAATTTGCCAAAATCTGAAAAATACCCAAGGCTATAGCCCATGGTTTTTTCTAAAAAATGACCAAAAAATCACTCCCAATTTTTATTACATTTTCTGATACATATTGATGTCCTTATGCTGTGTAGAAAGTTTGAGCCGATTCCAACTTAAAATTTTTAAGTTACGGCCATTTTAAGAAATTTGCCAAAATCTGAAAAATACCCAAGGCTATAACCCATGCTTTTTTCCGAAAAATGGCTAAAAAATTACCCCCAATTTTTATTACATTTTCTGATACATATTGATGTCCTTATGCTGTGTAGAAAGTTTGAGCCAATTCCAACTTAAATTTTTCAAGTTACGGCCATTTTAAGAAATTTGCCAAAATTTGAAAAATACCCAAGGCTATAGCCCATGGTTTTTCCTTTAAAATGGCCAAAAAATTACCCCCAATTTTTATTAAATTTTCTGATATATATTGATGCCCTTATGTATATACTTTTCTCTGTTAGGTTGCTAAAGGAGAGTTTAGGAGGTAACTCAAAGACAGCAATGATAGCCACCATCAGTCCAGCAGACCTTCACTATGAGGAATCACTGAGCACACTGAGGTAAGGAGAGAGAGGGAGGGAATAGAGATAATTACTGTATTTATAAATTGAGAAAATAAAACCCTAACTTAAGAGAGAAGAATCTACTGTGTTCATTGTACATGTATGTGTACATGTAGATATGCATGTACTTTTACATGAATAGGCATTCACATGTACATGCATTATACTTATACATATTTAAATTGTATATATTGTTCCTACGTGTTTGTTATTATTTATTTATTTACAGTTCCCTTAAAAAAACATGTAAATGTATATACATATACATGTACATGTACTGTGTATCATTATAATATACATGTACATATACTTATGATGCAGGTATGCTCAGCAAGCTAGAACAATAGTTAACATTGCCAGAATAAATGAAGACTCCAGCTCACGACTGATAAGAGGCAAGTACATGATAATAATAATAATTTTAAAAAGAAAAATACATGTACATTTTAAATGTTTGTTTTTTAATATTCAGAGCTTCGTCAAGAGATTGAGTGGCTGAGGCTACAGTTAGGTGTCTATGGGGATGATCCCACTAAGGTGCTTGATATTCTCAAGAGCAAAGAGGAGGTGAAGAAACTCCGCGAGGAACTGGACGGCTACGAGAAACTGATGAAGGAGACTAACCGCTCCTGGGAGGAGAAACTGAGGCAGACTGAGGAGAGGAAGAAGGAGGAAGCAGAAGAATTAAAGGTATGAGAGAAAAATTAATATTATTATTTTAAATTATTATTATTGTTGTTAATATTATTATTATTATTATTATTACTATTATTATTATTTTTATTGTTGTTGTTTTTATTTTTATTGTTGTTGTTGTTGTTGTTGTTTTTGTAGAGAGCTGGTGTCAGTTTTAAAGTTGATAATCGTTTGCCTAATTTGGTGAATCTAAATGAGGATCCTCAATTATCCGAAATGCTGCTCTACGTCTTAAAAGAAGGTGTGGCCAATAAATAGTAATAATAATAATCATTTTAAATTTATTAGGTGATACTACAGTGGGGAGAGACTCTCTTTGTGATATTCAATTAACTAGTTCACTAGTTATGAAGAATCACTGGTAATAAGTATACATACATGTACATGTACAGTTGTATATCATTATTAATTTTTAATTATTTATTATACAGTTCATTCCACAATATCAACAGTAGTGTTACATTGGAACCATCAGGAGATAGTGAAGCCCAGACCTTCATTAATGGAACTGCTGTCACTGGCGCTACTGAACTACACCATGTAAGGGACAATGTGCATGTAGATGTATAACGATGCTAATGTCCATTAATGCATATACAGCTGCTACATTTAGTAATTTTGGAGGCAGAAGTTTTGGTGAATTTTTCCCAAATTAAAACCCACCCTCCAAAATTACCAGCTACATGTACATGTATATGGCATGTACAGTACATCATTGCGTGTAGTATTGTGTTAATTCTTCTAATATACATGTACATATCATACATGTACATATATGCTTGTCTATTATAAATATATTATTATTTTCCTCTTCCAAAGGGTGATAGGGTTATAATTGCCGGTGGACATTTCTTTCGTTTCAATCATCCGCTGGAGTCAGGGACAGGACACTCCAAGGAAGGACAAGCCAATGGCTTTAAATTTGCACTAGAAGAATACATCAAGGCACAGACAGCAAGGTGAAAAAAGAGAAAGAGACAGAGGGGGAACAATTTGATAAAATTTTACCAAGGGCTTTTGGTGATTGACCTGAGCTTGAGCAACTTTAAAAATTCATAACAATCATATACAATGTACTGTAGAATATTTTGATACTGTCTCTTTTGTTCTCAGATTGGAAGCAGAGGCACTGAAGGAGAGACAGGACATGATGAAAGAGATTGAAGCAATGAAACAAGCAGCAGAACAAAGAATAGTTGAACAAAAAACCAACTATGAAGACAAACTACGTAACCTTGAAGATAACCTTGTAAGGGGCCATTGTTTAGCATTAGGTGTAGCTTGAGTTTAGGTTTTTATGTGCTGTATATAAAATGTAACTATTAATAGAATGTTGCTATTTATACATTGTAGAATTTTAAGAGCAGTGAGGTGACCAAGAGGGAGCAAGAGGCTGAAAAAGCTGAAGAAAGAATAGCAAAATTAGAGAGAATTAATAAGGTTAGTATACCGTATAGCGGGAAATTTTGGAGGGAATTAAATTTGGCAAATTTGGCGTTTTGATAGCCATTCACCAAAATAAAAATCCGCCATTTTGAGCCATTATATGCATGCTCAATGGCACGTGGCCACAAATTTGCCAAATTAAAATCCGCCAATCACCAAAATTTAGCAATTTGCCCAATTTTAGCCCCTCCAAAATTTCCTGCTATACAGTACATGTGCATGTACATGTATATTAATTTTTTTAATTTTATTGCAGGAACACGAAGAGCAGATAATTGCTCAGAGGCAACTTATTGAAATGGAAAAAATGAAAACTGAGAAGGTACTATAATGCATCAATGCTATTAAGTTGAATAATTGCAATAATGTTGTTTGAATTGTATTTTACATGTACATATACATGTACATGTATGTATGTATGTGTACATTGTACATGCAGGAGTATGAGGAAATAGCTGAGGAGGGTAGTCGACTGATGGAAGAACTTGAACTTGAGAAGCAAAAACTAGAGAAGGACATTGAATTGCTGCAAAAGAGCAAAGTACACATGTACATACTCATAAAATATTTGATGTGACATGTTTTGTATTTTTTGTAGTCGAATCGTGAAAGCAAGGCACTCAATACAAGCTCAAGCTTTTCAATATGTAATTTTCCTGCCTCCCTCCCTCTCTCTTTCTCTCTCCCTCTCTCTCTCTCTCTCCCTCTCTATCTTTCTTTCTCTCTCTTTTCATTTCTATTTTTCATCAGTACAAGGTTCAGAGTTGCTAAGAGTGGCCACTATGCTTCAAGAAGCTAATGTCATTAGCAAAAACCTTGGAAAACCAATAGTAGGATATATTACATGTACATGTACATCTTAAAAATTTTAATACATTAAACATAGTAGGAGGGGGGATTTTGCAAATTTTACATATAATTCACTTCTTTAATTTTAATCATGATGTACCTCTTATTGCATAATAGGTTTTCAGTCGTGATGAAAGCTACGATGACAATAATGAGGTAAGTATGACATAATATTGGTGAGTGTGGTTTGATGGGTGTGGCTTCAGTTTACAGTGAGAGTCCGTGTGACCAACACTCAAGAGGACAAGTATACCTTTTGGGACCTGGAGAAGTTTGAGCATCGCCTTGAACAAATAAGAGAAATGTATCAGGTATACATGTACATCTACACATACATCTTCTTATCTTTTACATGTAGCTTGGTTCACGGACTTCGTTAGATCCCACTGCAGAGGGTATTCATGAAGGGTTGGGGGCAATAGGTGGAGACTTTGATCCATTTTATGACGACACTGATGAATGGATTTCCGATTTTTTATTCTCACCAGTGAGGTATGTAATCATCTCATTTTAAACCAATCAAATTTATCTACATGTACATGTACATGTAGTTCTGCCGAAGAGAGGCAGCAGTCATTTATGTCAATGTTGACCACACCCACTTCTAATTGGGCCACACCCAGGAAATCTGTATCTGAATTTGCTTCATCTGTACCGGTAGGTCTAATTATTATTAATTTATTTAATTTTAAAGTTATTTTTTTAGAAAAGATTACAGAATACACATTCAACTAGTAGCCCTGGTTTGTAATATAAATTAATTTTTGTATAATTATTATTAATTTTTCTCTCTCTCACTCTCTCCGTCATAAGGTCTATATTCTCCATTGTCCTCTACAACTCATTCCCCTATAGTTCCAGTCACTCCTAATGCTTGCCAGGACCTCCTTATCGTATGTACTGAGAAAATATCATCAATAATGGAACAGAAACCAGCACAAAGTGATTATAATTAGACACGTACACATACATGTACATGTACATAGTATTGATTTTTAGTGTACATACTGTACATGTACATGTATACTTATGTCCGTGTGTACATTCTACTTTGTACATGTTCCTTTTTTAATTTGTAAAAAAATTTATCATTTTTCTCTCTCTCCAGTATCATCAGTGTCTACTCCTATCACTGTTATATTGGATAATGTATCTAAACTGAAGGAAGCAGCTAATTCTTTATCAGTAAATGATCCAGTTCCTACGCCAGCCACAAGTAAGATCCTTTACAATATATAACCTGTTTTTTAAACTGGTTTTTCCAGCCGATCATCTTCAAAGGATTTTAGAACTGTACACGTCGCTTGAGCTACTGCTCCAGTCTTGTAAGTCGTTGATGGTTTTCATAGTAACAAGAGGAGGAGAAGGGGCAGTGTCCCTTCTTGATGACATTACTGACTGTAGTTCATTATCATGTGCCTCTCAATTGATTGAGACTGTAACAAACCAAACTGCACTATACTGTAGGAGAGTACTGCAGGTTAGTGCACTCTAGTATATTCCAGTAAACTGTTAGTATATTCTAGTAAACTCTTAGTATATTATGTTTTAGTTAAATATTTACATGTACATGTATATATAATTTTTTAGGACGCACAAGCTAACGCTTCGGAAGGTTCTAGTGGTTACCACGAGAGCCTCATGGAGAATTTAAAAGAAGTTTTGACGACTCTTGGACAAATTGTCATAGCAGCAAAAATCGAAACACATGCCGACCCGTCAAACTGGAAAAGAGAACTGGTTTTACCTGAGCTAAACGTGAGTGGGTACATTTACATGTACATGTATAATTATTTGACTCAAATAATAGAAAGAAGTTTTGTGTTTGTTTCAAAGTGGCTACCAGTCCTGGAGTGAGAGATTCCTTGAGACACTCCATAATTTATTATTAAAGAAATATGAAGGAACAAAGACTGAGAGAGAGGAGGAGAAAGGAGAAGAGAGGCGACATTCTGTTGCTGTTTGTCAGTGTGTCTCTGATGTTGTTAGACACGTTTTGCAGTTCTTTCACAAAATAGCTGAAATTCAAGTAAGAGAAAGAAAGAGAGGAAGAAAAAAGCATTTGTGCTAGTAAATGAAAAAATAAGACTACATGAACATGCACATACTTATTTTGTGGGGTTGCACGTTTTTGAAATACATGTACATGTAAATATTTTTATTGCAAATTTACATTGTAAATACATGTATTATTATATAGGAAATATTTTGGACTCAGTACACAGAAGGAGATTCGGACCAACTTCAGACTCCACCAATCAATACCATTGTCCCGTTTTTATCAATACCAGCTCAGCTATACCCTCATCTCTCTCTCCTTCTCCTCTCCTTGACCAGTTCGGAACACAGCAACACTTCCACTCATCATCAACTACAGCAAGCCAACACAAGCCTGGCCACTCTAGTTGAAAAACTTGCCGTCAGTTTATTGAGTTTCTTGAAAGACTTTTCCCACAATCAACTCTCGCCAGACATCCAGACTCTGGCAAGGAACGTCACTATGGCAACTCGTTCACTTAAGCAGGTTCTTAAACACGAGAGCAGCGAGCCTGTATCTCCCACCCAACTCTCCGAAGATTAACATTTTAATTATTATCATACATGTACATGTGTAGCATGTCTTTGTATGTATTAATGTATGTATATAGTGCATGGTTTTTAATTAAGAGCTGATAAGTTTTGCTGAACTGATTCTGTAATGTCTTCCATTGCATCTTTCTTCAGTAGCTCCTTTACCTAGTGATACAATTAAATGGAAAAATACGTTAGGAAGTGTAATAAAAATTGGGAGTGGTTTAGAGCCATTTTTCAGAAAATGGCCAATTTTTAAAAAATGCTCATAACTCGAAAAATTGAAGTCAGAATCAGCTCAAACTTTCTATACAGCACAAGGACATCAATATGTATCAGAAAATCTAATAAAAAGTGGTGGTGATTTTGAAGCCATTTTTCTTAAAAAACCATGGGCTATAGCCTTTGCTTTTTCCAAAAAATTGGCTTGTTTAAAAAAATGCTTATAACTCAAAAGTTTCTGTTTGAATCAACTCAAACTTAATAATACATCTATTCTTTTACCTCATATTTCAAGGAGGCATCATAAGCATACTGGACAGTAGTGTCATACAGTAATATCCTGGACTGGGCTAATGCTAGTATGCAATTACGTAATCTTGCAATAGTCTCTCTCTCTTCTATTGTAGCCACCTAACAGTGAAATTACACTCAATAACTAATAATGTATAAAAAGGATACTAAAAGTATAATATGAACAATCAGTAATATACATGTACATGTATGTGTGTGTGCATAGTGCAGTAGATGCAAAGTTAACATGCAAAAGTGCAGCATGCAACATTATATGGAGTATTATGTGTGTACATGTTGCAGTACTGTATATTGCAAAGGGCCGGAGTACATCTAAACATGCAACAGTTGCAGTACATGTACATGTATACTTACATGAGTGACAGTCTTGACAGAGCTTGATCCAGGAGTTGATGGTAATTGGAATCTCATTTGTTCTTGTTGATGATCATCCAGTATAATAGGACTGATCCATATGTAGCCATTGTTGCCTAATAATGATACCCATTGTAACTACTAACTATAGTCCATGGCAATTTTTTTGATGCAAAAATAATGCAACACTGATGCTATGTTAGTGCATAATTGATGCAAGAATTGACACAGGATTGATTCAATATTGATGCTGGATTATACCTAGTATGAGACTAGCGCCACATAACAGATTATGAAAATGATTCTTGCACCTCTTGACAAGCGAAGGGGAGACAGTAACAAGTGTGCCTTCAGTTAGCTAATAAAAACAACAACATAATCATTAGTATCATTGTTATTATTATTGTCATTATTATTATTATCATCATCATTATTATTATTATTATTATTACATACTTTGCCATATTTCAAGCTCCTTGTGTGAAGAGATAGTGAACCATCAGAGTTTACCTGCTGTACTTCAGCCTGCAGTATAATAAAAATTGTATCCTCTTTAATTGTTTTGTTAGTATCAATTCTCTCTCTTTCTTTCTCTCTCTTCTTTTCTTACACTAATCAGGTCTCCTTCTTTCAAATAGTCTCGTATCATTACTTCATCTTCAGCAGACCGACGACGCTATTTTAAATAAATTTTTAAAACTCTCCCTCTCTCTCTCCTTCCTTCTCTCTCCCTTACCAGTACTCCTCCAGGGAGATTGATGGAAGACAGATTTAAAACGGAGTCTAGTCTAGAGCTAGTTTCAACTTTCCACCTTTTCTGCTGTACCTGTCAACATAAAAAATAATACGAGATACTTAAATATTTAAAATTCAAATATAATGCAAGATCTACAGTGCTTTGATTAATTTTAAATTCTTAATTAACTGGTAATTATTACCTCAATGATTCGTCCAACCACGACGTCTCCAATTTCACCATTATACCTTTAAAAATTAAATATTAAAATTAAACTATTATAAATTAATTTTTTACTTTGATTTGAGTGGGTGGACACACAATAACCGATTAACCCTCTCGACGACGCCAGCAACTGACGCTAAAAGTTTACCATCAGACTCATACGTTCCATGCCCTCTAAAATTAATTAATAATTATTAATTAAAATTATTATCATCATCATGTATTTTTTACATGCAAATTATTTTACAATTAAGAAAATATGTAATTCTCACCTCATAAATCCAAGGTTAGCAGTGATTACATCACCAGGTGCAACATAATGGGGCTCTCCTTTTAAAGCCATATGGGCGGGGCTAATTGTGACCCTCGGTATCCTGGAGAGTATACGGAGATGAGTTCTCCGTAAACGTGATAAGCATGGACATTTCCAAGTTTTCTGATCCAGACTTTGACGTTAAAGAATGGGTGAACGGGGCTCTGAGGCTTCCCAAAGACTCCAAGACATCAGTGGATGTCAGTTATTTAAAGAGAAGCAATAATTTTTATTTTATTTTATGAATAGGCCCATGCCTCAATGCTTGTAATGAAACTACAGCTTTTTATACAGGTTAGACCTTCTATCTTTCGTCTTTTATATATTCAACACATTCTTTTACAATTAAAGTTAACGTACGAGTGATGAGATTTATGGTGTCATTAAAAATTAAATTAATATTAATTTTAATTAATAATTAGAGGGTGTGTCCTATTATAGACCTAATTAAATTATATAGCCTAGTCTATTAATTTTTGTAATAAACCAGCTATAATTTTTCTCCCCTCTTCCTTAAATCAGGAGGTTAATAACGTCCTAGAGGAGACTGGTGGTCAGGTGGTTCAGAGTCTCCCTAGGATCCTGAGAGATGTAGAGGCAGTGAGACAGGAGGCACTGTTACTAAGGGACCAGATGCTGGTTGTCAAGGAAGACATTAAAAAGGTAACTAAAACTGGCTTTGTTTTATTATTAAATAACAATTATAGTACACAAATTTTTTTTTTTTACATTATCTATTTAAAAATACGTGTGTACTGTATTAATAGTTGTGTATGGGCTAACATAATTATGCTAAATCAGTACTACTATAATAGTTATGGCTTTTTTTAGGAACTTAAAAAATTCATTAAAAATCCAGTTTTGATTAGAACCAGCTCAAACTTTCTACACTACATGAGTACATGTATATGTATCAGGAAAAATTATAAAAATGGCAAATTCTCTCCTTTTTAATTTTGGCGAAATTTGGCCCGAGACCCTGTACTATTATAGTACAGGGACTTTGGTCCGATTTTTTAGTAACTTTAAAAAATCGTAAAAAATTCAAACTTGATCGGAATCAACTCAAACTTGCTACGCAACATAAGAACATGTATATGTATCAGAAAAAATTATAAAAATGGAGACTTCTCTTCTTGTGATTTTTGGTGAAATTTGGCCAAAGACCCTGTACTATAATAGTACAGGGACTTTGGCCCGATTTTTGATATTATGAAAAAACATGTAACTTTCATTTGTTTAATACAATACAATGAACAATTGTAGGTCGAGACTGAGACATTGCACTCAATGCAGAGGCTGGTTGAACTGGATTCTGTGAAGACTAGAATGCAAGACACCCAGCAAGCTTTACAAGTACTGACACATCCGTCCACACCTACAATACACAATTTATTTCTAGGAAGCTGACAATTGGGCTACGCTAGTACTTGACGTTGAACAGGTATTTGAGACTCAAGACGTTGATCAGGTTAATTAACTATACTTAATAACTTGTTAATAACTAGCTATTGTATTACAGATATCAGAGAAAGTCATTAGGATGCAACAAAGTCTTGTAAGTTTAGCTGTTTATGGAATTTGAAACTGAGTGCAAATGTTTAAAAACATAATTTATTGAGGCATTGTTATGAAAAGGTTCAAGCGACTGTTTTATAAACTGTTGTGTGGCATGTGCATGTGTTATGTTAAAGTTAAGATAATGTTGACATTAAAGAGGTTATAACATATACATGTATGTATGACTAATCATGTACACATACATATACATGTATGTGTATATTTTTACTTGTTGTACATGTACATGTACTTATTACTACGTTTTCATGTTTTTATTTATATTGCTTCAGACACATAAAATGTGTGTGTATATATGTACATGTACATGCATGTACGTATGTATGTATGTTGCTTCCCATAGCATCATTAACATTTAGCTATTTAGGAGTTGTTTAAGTCTAATTTTATGGTCGATACTTGAGTAAAGCGTGAGTTATGAGCATAACTGGAATTTACTAGGGTCGAATTTACTAGGATGGAATTTAGGGGCAACTCCAAAGAAATTGAAGCATGATTTGCCTAACCCTATACATGCAGACTTGCCTTTAACGTGCATACATGTATGTACATGTATGTATAACCTCTCTAATGTCAATATATCTCAACTCTAACATAATACATGTACATGTAGCTGTACGTTTTGACCTTTACTATCTCAAATTAGATCCTTTTGTCTTTTAGAATGTTCTTCATGATGTGCCCGACTATGAAGATCGTCGAAAACTGCTCGAGTCACTTAAGAATCGTCTTGAAGCTCTCCTTTCTCCAAAATTAATCACCTCTTTTAATAATCATAACACAAGTATGATCATTTATTGCTGGCTTTTTCTGTAACTCTTCTGTCATCTTTTCCTTCTTTTTTCCTCTGTCTTTTCACACCTCTCTCTCTCTCTCTCTCTCTCTCTCTCTCTCTCTCTCTCTCTCTATTCTTCTCCTCCTATAGTTGATGCACAAAGACTAGTGGATGTGTTTAAAGGGATGGAGAGGGAGGGGCGAGTGAAGGAGTATTACATTCAATGTCACAAGGTACAATGTATGTATATACATACATTAATACTCTATGCAGCGATCAATATCTATATTTACGTGTACATGTATGCACTGCATAATTACATGTTATGTACTAATAGTCTAGCATATATGGAATTATTGACATACATGTACATGTAATAATGATGATTTGTATTCCCAATTGGTCACTATCATGTTGCACCTGGCTTGTATTGGTTGCTAACTACTACTGAAATTAGAATTCCACGTACACACACTCACATATTCATTGTATATAGCTGTGCTATTTAATGTATAGTTCAATAATATCCAGTGGAGAATCACCAATATCTGATGGTTCTTTTCTGCCGTCGCAGAGTCTCAGCTCAATATCATCAGTGGTTTGTGTATCCAGTGAACGATAGAACCAAGGCATCTTAGAGTTAGCTGGACAGCAGGTAGACTCTTGATCATCACATTGCTGTCCATCCCATAATGGATCAGTAGCATAGAGAACAGCAGAAAATGGCTGACCGGGATTTAATCCAGACTCACAATAATAATGAGACCCAATGAATGTAGCATTAAGATCTAAGCCACCACTGTACCCAGTGTTACATGGACAGGCGCAATTATCAGTACTATCCTCACTGTAGCTTCCTACATATGCCCAGATATGTTTACGAGGATTGCTTCCGTGAGTAATGGATACACCATCAACAGTAAAATCTTCTAGGGAATTGCTGTTATAGCCAGATCCACCAATTCTTTTGAATGCTTGGGTTCCATAAAATTGATATCCTCTAAGTTGTCCACAGACTTTATTGTTAAGTTAGTCCATTAGTTGAGAAGTTGGTTGAAGCACAGTAAGAAACATCATTTATGTTTTCTCTACCACACAGTGGGTGGTCAATGTTAGTGTAGTTCTTTTGTATTAGTCCATTAAGACAGGTAGCACCAGACTGGGTCATATTAAGATATCCTACTCTAGTCCAACCACCTTCTCCATCACAATTGATACTATTCATAATGGTCTCACAGACTAGAGAGATGAATGTTCTTTTCTCTCTCATTAGATTAAGGGCTAGATTAGAACCATTAACTTTTATTTTATTTTTAAATTTTACAAGAACCTCCAGTCAAAAATTAGTAACAAGTAACATAGTCCGTGATTTACAGTATTTTACTGTACACTATTAGTAAATGGAAGCCATAATGTATCAGTATGTACATGTGAACATAGCGCAGTACAGTTAGTTTAATAGCTGTCAGTCATTTGTGTGAGTCTTTTCATAACAGTATTAAAGTATCTTGACATTATCTTTTCAGTCAACTGTTTCTCATCTTTAGCATAATCTGGTGTCCTATAGTGATGCATTAGTCCAATATGTTCTGGTACTTGATACCTCTTGTAACCTTTCTTCATATGATAGACGTGATGAATGCCTATTCTTACTGCTGCTTCCATTCTAATGATATTCTTATATCTTTTTGTTTCTGGTGGATTTTTAGTTCGTTCCAGACGTCTAAAATGAATTGGAAGTTTTTTGGTATCATTGTAAACCAGTGATATTTGTGATTCATGCCAGAATGAGTTATAGAATCGATATTGACTGATATTTTTAAATTTACTTAAGCTAGTAATCATATCCCCAAGGGTTGTAGTGGAGTGTGGTATAATCAGCTCATCTAAATCAATAAACAGAACATACTTAGCTCTCCTTAAGTACCTGTAAAAGCAATCATTAGCAGTAGCCAACTGACCATTGTACGCTATTCTAAAGTCTGGGTTGTATATTTTCCAACCAATAAGCTTTACAAAACCTTCCTTTTCATAGTTTTTCAATAGTCTCATGATATCTGGTCCAATGTCTTGATCATACATTGTGATATGTTCCACACCAATAGCACGATTGATCTCTATCCATGAAGCCACATCAAGTAGGGAAGTGTCTTTTGCAATGATAGCTTTGTAGAGGCACACAGCAAACTCAATCTTCTTCTCCTTTGTCTCATAATAGACTGGCATATCTTCAATAATGAGACCGGAATCAGTGCAACTACTGTCATTATATGCATCAACAGTGTCATACACAGAAGTGGTGTTTGGCTGAATTACAAACACAGCATTGAAAAAATACTTTACTTCTCTACGAATTTTATTAACTAACTTACCATGAGGCACCCATTGAGGTGGCAAGCAATCACAATATTCATCGTTACATGTCTTCAGCCATAAAGAGGGCAATGTCTTGTTGTAGTAGTGGAATATCATCATTACAATTGCAGGTCCACCATAAGGAAAGTCTCTATCCTCATAGTGTGCTATGTGCCAAACCAAAGTGTCATTCTCTGCAGTGTCATTACTATTGAGTCTGTGCCAAAGTGTCGGTTCTTCCTTGAACTTGCTTTTGTAAAGAGATAAGCTTACAAGAACGGCCTCTTGCTTGCACGAGAGGTAAAGTATAACGATGAAGACAACTGCTGCAGAGAATAAGGAGAGAAGGAGAGTGTAATACTTTAAGCTATATGATACTTGCTGCATTTTAGTATATCCTAGTAACAACACAATTCCCTACTACATAGATTTTTGCTGTTGTGTTTGGGACAGAAGTGAAAAATGTATTGACGTCACAAAAATGACTCCGCGCGCGTGTATAATGATATTCATAGAAGCATGGCGGCTAGCTGTGCAGTCTTGCTCTTCCAGTCGTCCTGATAAGCAGCACAGTAGCTGCTGTCTTCATGAAGGCCATCATTATCAGAAAATCTCGTTCTGTAAGAGAAGAATAATCAGTTTGGGCGCGCCCGCATGCTGTAAACTATGACATCAATTAAAACTAGAAGAATGTAAAACATTAAGGGGCTCAGGCCCCGAGCCACGCTGTTGTTGTGCTGTATGACCTTCCTTGAGAAGTCTTTGGATAGCAGTTTTGTCTTATCTTGCTGAGCGTTTGCTGCAAATAAGTATTGACTTGCTGATAGCTGCCATTATTATTTTCATTATGACCACACCCGCTTTGCTCTTAATAATAATAATAATTTTTTTCTAATTTTGTGCAAATTAAATCCAATTAAAATTTAAAAGGCAGTGCTCCTATTAACAAACCAAACTATATGTGGAATTCTTGTTCCCGATGCCTATCTATGGATATCCCCACTAGCTGATACTAACCTATAAGTTTTTTGTTTCCGTAAACATGATAAGCATGATGGACACTTCTATCACATTCAATATCATAAGGTATCGTCATGTACACAAGCATATTTTGGTAGTTTGTGTGCAGCATTATAATTATTATACT
>NW_003546285.1:317390-320979 GCF_000090795.2 Amphimedon queenslandica | reverse complement strand
CATACCCAATGTCATAAGGTGTGTGAATGTCATGTACACAAGCATATTTTGGTAGTTTGTGTGCAGCATTATATTATTATACAGAATTTTGGAGCATATAAAAAGTATACACAATAGTATAGTATATAATGATGCATATATAGTACTGTGAATTAGGTATGTCATAAGGTATGCAAAAGTATACTTATTCCCTTCAATGGTGATCAGCACGATATACTTGTACGTTTGGTGTTTAATTTTGCATGCAAATTATAATTATTATACCAGTATGACTAATCTAAAAGGTATACACAATAGCTCTGTGATATTTTGGACCTTTTACGATGATTGAACTACATTACATGATTTCATTAAATCTTGGAATTCAATGGATGCATTAGCTGAAAGCAATAGGTGACTGTTTACCTGGTAGTGTCACCCACTTCTTGCTATCATGTTTCACACCTTTTAATTTGTGTTAGTTCGCAAGAATTGCATTCTCTTCTACTAAATAAATCTTTGAAATTAAAATTCCACACACAAATCCATACATAACTGCAATGTACAATACATATACACTGTTATAGTAGTCATTTGATGTATAGTTCAATGATATCCAGTAGAATGCCATTGCCTGAACTCAATGTGGATCCACCATGGCACACTGCCAGTCTAACATCATCAGTGGTTTGTGTATCCAGTGAGCGATAGAACCAAGGCATCTTAGAGTTAGCTGGACAGCAGGTAGACTCTGGGCCATCACATTGCTGTCCATCCCATAATGGATCAGTAGCATAGAGAACATCAGAAGCTGACTGACCAGGATCTGCACCAGACTCACAATAATAATGAGACCCAATGAATGTAGCATTAACATTTAAACCACCATTGTACCCAGTGTTACATGGACAGGCACGAGTATCAGTTCTATCTTCACTTTCTCCTCCTACGTGTGCCCAGATATGATTTTCAATGTTGCTTCCATGAAAAATCAATACACCACTAATGCGTCTGACCAAACGAAAGAAATGAATTGCGTAAGCAATGCCTAATTGATATCCTCTAACTTGTCCACAGACTTTATTGTATGTCAGTCCATTAGTTGAGAAAGTAGTTGAAGCACAGGCAAGACCGTTAACTACTCTACCACACAGTGGGTGACTGATGTTGGTAAAGTTGAATTGTGTTAGTCCAGTAGGACAGGTAGCACCAGACTGGGTCATATTGAGATATCCTACTCTAGTCCAACCACCTTCTCCATCACAATTGATACCATTCATATCACAGTATACCTGTACAGTATATCATTGATGAATGAATCATAGCAAGTTATACTAACCTCTACTGGGGTCACTCCATCAGGATATATAGTGTAGTTACCATTGATAGTGCTACCTTTGCTATTCAAGTCTTTACAATTTTTTTCTATTGAAAATTACTAATCAATAATAATATTACTTGTATATATATCTTTACCTGATGGACAAGACTTTGGTAGTACTCTTGGACAGAGAATGTATCTATTGATGCCATTCCCTTTGATAGTAACACTCCTTCCCAAGTTATCAATAACACAACAGACTCTTAGATATAATAAGAAGGACCCAGAGGTACCTTGATTAGTACAGTCAGTAGACATACAGTAAGATCCACTGGCCGTACTACTAGCATAAAGAAACAGAGACAACAGTAACATCACCTTCATCTTCTTGGCCCTTGATGTGATTTTTGCTGTTGCATAGTGTCACTTATTTTACAAATTTATTATGAACTATAATACTTTGTATGCATCATTCCCATTTCCTTTGGAATTTAATTTACAGTTAGCAAATTATACCATATAGGTCTCTATTGTATTTTGTAAATGTACTCTTAAAATAGTTCAGTCAAATTTAAACTATCAACAAGCCGAACTGTTATAATAGTTTATGAATGTTTTATTTGTATATTGATATTCATAATTTCTCATGAAAGTATTTTTACTGAATTTTTAAGGTAAATTTTAATTTGAAACTTCACCTAAATTGGTGAGTGCATGTGTAGCACATGTATATAATAGTACTGGGAATTACTTAGGACCTTCTACTGTGAACTATGTATTTTGGTATCACGTTACATGTTTTTAATAGTTTCTGCTAATTAAATCTTTGAATTCCATGCATGCACACTGGAGAGGGAGTATAATCAATTGCTACCTGTTTTTCTTGGTAGCAATTCAGCATTGTCACTAAATATCATGTTACATCTTTGAAATTGTGTTAGTTAATAAGAACTGCATTCTCCACTACTAATTCAATCATTGAAAATAAAATTCCATACACAAACACAAACATAACTGCAATATACAGTGCATATACACTGTTATAGTAGTCATTTGATGTATAGTTCAATGATATCCAGTGGAACACCACTGACACCTGACTCTTTGCTGCTACTGCAGACTCTCAACTCAATATCATCAGTGGTTTGTGTATCCAGTGAACGATAGAACCAAGGCATCTTAGAGTTAGCTGGACAGCAGGTAGACTCTCGATCATCACATTGCTGTCCATCCCATAATGGATCAGTAGCATAGAGAACACCGGAGACTGACTGACCAGGATCTGCTCCAGACTCACAGTAATAATGGGACCCAATGAATGTAGCATTAAGATCTAAACCACCACTGTACCCAGTGTTACATGGACAGGCGCGATTATCAGTACTATCCTCACTGAAACCTCCTACATATGTCCAGATATGTTCACGAGGATTGCTTCCATGAGTAATGGATACACCATCGACAGAAAATTCTTCTAGGGAATTACGGTTCTGGCCAGATCCACGAAGCCTTTTGAATGCTTGGGTTTCATAAAATTGATATCCTCTAACTTGTCCACAGACTTTATTGTATGCTAGTCCGTTAGTTGAGAAGCTAGTTGAAGCACAGCCCATATTTCCAGCAGCACACACTGGGTGACTAATGTTTGTAAAGTTCTGTTGTATTAGTCCAGTAGGACAGGTAGCACCAGACTGGGTCATATTAAGATATCCTACTCTAGTCCAACCACCTTCTCCATCACAATTGGCCTGTACAATATATCAATGATACTAGATAAATTATACACTTATACTAACCTCCACTGGGGACATAGTGCTGTTTCCATCAATAGTGCTGTTTCCATCAATAGTGCTGTTTCCATCAATAGTGCTGTTTCCATCAATAGTGCTGTTTCCATCAATAGTGCTGTTTCCATCAATAGTGCTGTTACCATCAATAGTGCTGTTACCATCAATAGTGCTGTTACCATCAATAGTGCTGTTACCATCAATAGTGCTGTTTCCATCCATAGTGCTGTTTCCATCCATAGTGCTGTTACCATCAATAGTGCTGTTACCATCAATAGTGCTGTTACCATCAATAGTGCTGTTACCATCAATAGTGCTGTTTCCATCCATAGTGCTGTTTCCATCCATAGTGCTATTTCCATCCATAGTGCTGTTTCCATCCATAGTGCTGTTACCATCAATAGTGCTATTACCATTAATAGTGCTGTTTCCATCAATAGTACTGTTTCTATCAATAGTGCTGTTTCCATCCATAGTACTGTTTCCATCAATAGTGCTGTTC
>NW_003546285.1:278099-316412 GCF_000090795.2 Amphimedon queenslandica | reverse complement strand
TGGATTCATCATGCTTGAGTAGGTGGGTATTAAGCAGTTGGGTTGTTGTACTTTTATAGTACTAACTTGTACCACCCGCCATATTGAATTGAAATCGTGTGGTCAGGGGTATAGTTCCAGAAATTTTTGACCCATTATGCCAGCATAATAACTTTTATGCTCCAAATTATGCTAATTTGCCTAGCCCTACCAAAGACCCTGTACAGCCAGATTTTGGAGCAACTTTAAAAATTTGTAAAAAAATCCAATTTTGATTGGAATCGGCTGAAACTTTCTACGCAACATAAGTACATGTATATGCATCAGAAAACATTATTAAAATGGAGGATTCTCACTTTTTTATTTTTAGCAAAATTTGGCCAACAACCCTACAGGGACTTTTTTCTGATTTTGGAGCAACTTTAAAAATAATTTGTAAAAAAATTCAATTATGATCAAAATTTTTATGCTACTTAAGTGCATCTATATGCATGTTCCTGATACCTATGCTTGGATGCCCTATAGCTGATACTAATATTAAAATTTGTCTCTAGTATGTATTTTGAGGTCAGATTGATTTGAAATTTACACAAATAGTTGCAGGTGCAACCACGGTGTTATTATTTATTAGTTTTTGGCTTTTGTTGGCACAAAGTGCATTCCTTAGCTATTAAATCGTGGACTGCCCTTTACTTATATAATTAGATGAATGAAAATAAGAAGATTCCAAACAAGGCAAACTGCAGCTACTTAAAATGAATTATTAAAATGCTCATCCATGTTGGCAAGTGTTTGCTATTATTTGAGGAATGGCTCTATCACTGTATTATCTTGTAACAATGCGTAGTATGATTTTGGCATGTATTGTATGCCATCATGTAGTATTAAACATGCATACTATGAAATGTTTTTGTAGCCGTGGAATACAGTCATGTCAACTGGAGTATAAGTTGATTGCATTCATTTATTATTGTTGGCTTCATTTATAGTAAACTATTATACTCTATTTGTAGTGATATGCATAAAATGAGTAAAAAGACCATATGCTGTATAATGAGACATTCACATGCGCACTATGTAGAATATTTATGGAATTTTGGAACACACATTATTTATAATTATCCACTCATGTTATAGTGCAAGAGTAGGTGTATGGTTCAGTTAAAAGCCATTCAGTGTAAGCAAATTGTGTATAAGATACAATACAGTCCAGGTTTGCCAGGGAATCATATTAAGAGCGTGTACTATTAATGTTTCTTTCCGAAGTTTTGGCGAATTAAATCTAAAGCAATCAACAAACTAAACATGTTTGTTGAAATTTTTGTTCGTCATGCTTAATAGTATCTTGGGATACCATTGAAATATAATCAGCCTTATATGGTAAGCTTCGAAATTTCCTTGCCTTTGATATCCTGATTTTGCATGAAAGCATGTTTTAATGAATTTTAGACTGAGATTCACCTGAATAGTGACAAGTGTAGGCACAAATTAAATTATCCATTTTTTTACATCACTTGTTAGTTTTTTGGCTTTTAGTTGACTACTAGTACGAAGTGCATTCCTTAGCTATTTAAACTATTTTTTGCCTTTAAGATCAATGAAAAGGTGTCATTTATTACAAATTTATTCCTCAACTGAAATATGCCACACACAAATACTTTAGCACTAGCTGATGGGTACAAGAACAGTATAGGCAGCCATTGAACAGCACAGCAAAAGTGGAGGAATAATAATCAGTAATTCTAAGAAAATTCCTCCCACTCAAAGTATGCCAACATGCACTTGTAGTGATTCCAAGGGGTCTGGACACCATTCTAAATTTTGAGTAAGCAGTGACCCCTCACCTGCATGAAGCAAAATATTTTATAGTTTCCCTGTGGAGTAGCAGCTATACTGGAATGCATCTGATACTGGTAGCACTATAGCTAGTGCATGTAATCATTAATATTTTTCTATACATGCATGCAAGCAAGAGTATGCAGTGTTGTATCTGTGTGTGAACTTGCATCATGAATGTGACTGGATATAAATATTGTATCAAACTAACTTTCATGCTAAAATAACATACACATTCATTAGCTGTCATTTGATGTATAGTTCAATGATATCCACTAGAACACCACTGGCACCTGACTCCTTCCTGCTACGGCACACTCTCTGTTCAATATCATCAGTGGTTTGTGTATCCAGTGAACGATAGAACCAAGGCATCTTAGAGTTAGCTGGACAGCAGGTAGACTCTGGGCCATCACATTGCTGTCCATCCCATAATGGATCATTAGCATAGAGAACTTCAGAGACTGATTGACCAGAATCTGCTCCAGACTCACAGTAATAATGAGACCCAATGAATGTAGCATTAAGATCTAAACCACCACTGTACCCAGTGTTACATGGACAGGCACGATTATCAGTACTATTCTCACTGAAACCTCCTGCATATGTCCAGATATGTTCACGAGGATTCCTTCCATGAGTAATGGATACACCATCAACGGCAAAATCTTCATTATTTTGATGAATTGCAAATCTTTGAAATGCTAGGGCTCTGAAAAATTGATATCCTCTAACTTGTCCACAGACTTTATTGTATGTTAGTCCGTTAGATGAGAACGTAGTTGAATTGCAATTATTATTATTGCTAGCTTCTCTACCACATAGTGGGTGACTGATGTTAGTGTAGTTCTTTTCTGCTAGTCCAGTAGGACAGGTAGCACCAGACTGGGTCATATTAAGATATCCTACTCTAGTCCAACCACCTTCTCCATCACAATTGATACCATTCATATCACAGTATACCTGTACAGTGCATCAATGATAAAAATGTATAATTATATATATTGTACCTCAACTTGAGTCTCTCCATCAGGATATATGATGTAGTTACCATTGATAGTGCTACCTTTGCTATTCAAGTCCTTGCAATTTTTTTCTATAGAAAATTACAAAGCTTAGTAATAATACTTGTATCTTTACCTGATGGACAAGACTTTGGTAGTACTCTTGGACAGAGAATGTATCTATTGATGCCATTCCCTTTGATAGTAACACTCCTTCCCAAGTTATCAATAACACAACAGACTCTTAGATATAATAAGAAGGACCCAGAAGTACCTTGATTAGTACAGTCAGTAGACATACAGTAAGATCCACTGGTTGTACTACTAGCATAAAGAAACAGGGACAACAGTAACATCACCTTCATCTTCTTGGCTTGATATGATTTTTACTGTTGATAGCATAAAGTATGAGCTATAACTGACATTTCCTTTGGAATTTAAAATTATCAATAAATATTGGGACCAGTTATAATGTTCACAACTATTTATAAACAGTTTCTGTAAATGACTAAGATATATACCAACCATTGCAGAGTATGTCCTCTTATTTGCAGATTAAAACTAATCAAAATTTAAAAAGCAATGCTCCTATTAATAAACCAGACCAAAATTTATGTTCACAAAATTTTCATCCCTTTCATTTTTGGCAAAATTCGGCCAACAACCCTGTACTATAGTACAGGGACTTTTGTTCAATTTTGGAGCAACTTTAAAAATTTGTAAAAATTCAATTTTGATTGGAATCAGCTGAAACTTTCTACACAACATAAGTACATGTATATGCATCAGAGAACATAATAAAAATGGAGGATTCTCACTTGTTTATTTTTGGCAAAATTTGGCCAACAACCCACAACCCTGTACTATAGTACTGTGACTTTTGTCTGATTTTGGAGCAACTTTAAAATTCGTAAAAAAATTCAATTATGATCAAACTTTCTACGCTACCTAAGAACATGTATATGCATGTTCCCTATGCCTATGCCTATAGCTGATACTAATCTTAAGATATGTTCTTAGTATATATTTTGAGGTCAGATTAATTTGAAATTTACACAAATAGTTGCAGATGCAATTACCGTAAATTATCCACGGTGCATGATAGCCATTATTTATTAGTTTTTTGGCTTTTGTTGGCACAAAGTGCATTCTTTAACTATTAAATCATGGACTGCCCTTTACTTATATAATTAGATGAATGAAAATAAGAAGATTCCAGACAAGGCAAACTGCAGTTACTTAAAATGAATCATTAAAATGCTCATCCATGTTGGCAAGTGTTTGCTGTTATTTGAGGAATGGCTCTATCACTGTATTAACTGGCAACAATACGTAGTATGATTTTGGCATGTATTGTATGCCATTCATGTAGCATTAAACATGCATACTATGAAATGTTTTTGTTGCCGTGGAACACAGTCATGTCAACTGGAGTATAAGTTGATAGCATTCATTTATCATTCTTGGCTTCATTTATAGTAAACTATTAAGGCCCTTATACACCAGGCAATGCTATTGCAGGCAATTAATTATGACCATCAAAAGGTGCATTGTACATACAAAAGTTAATAAACCACAAAGTTTTTATAAGTACATGGATGCACATCCTGGAGCAGACAACCCACGATGATATGAACCAGTAATGTGCATATAAAAACAGCAGTCATCAATCAATGGATTGTAATGTTTTAACTTCATTCAACAAATTTTTGGAAGGACAGAAATGTCCTGCATTACAGGCAATCTATGGTTACTTTGATCTTCAGGCAACACTGTTGACTAGAATAGAAACCTGTTCTATTCTAGGCAACACATTGCTTACAATATCAAAGTAACCACAGATTGTTTCCAATAGATTTACCTGGTGTATAGTGTGGCCTTTATACTATTGATATTCATAAAATGAGTAAAAAGACCGTATGCTGTATAATGAAACATTCACATGCAAACTATGTAGAATATTTATGGAATTTTGGAACACACATTATTAATAATTATCCACTCTTTACATTATCAGCATGCAGTGTTTCATTTAATATAAAGCTCCATTATGTCTATTGGGATCTCTTCTTCAGTAACTCCTCTATTACTGCAGACTCTCAGCTCAATATCACCAGTGGTTTGTGTATCCAGTGAACGATAGAACCAAGGCATCTTAGAGTTAGCTGGACAGCAGGTAGACTCTGGGCCATCACATTGCTGTCCATCCCATAATGGATCATTAGCATAGAGAACAGCAGAAAATGGCTGACCGGGATTTAATCCAGACTCACAATAATAATGAGACCCAATGAATGTAGCAGTAACATTTAAACCACCACTGTACCCAGTGTTACATGGACAGGCAGTGATAGAAGTGCCATCTTCATATAATCCTCCTATATATGACCAGATGTGGTTACGGGGATTGCTTCCATGAGTAATGGATACTCCATCAATGTAAGGACTGTCTGTGTTGTTATGAACATTGAAGCTGTAGAATGCATCAATGTGATTAAATTGATATCCTCTAACTTGTCCACAGACTTTATTGTATGTTAGTCCGTTAGTTGAGAAATTGGTTGAAGCACAGTAAGAAGCATCGCCTATGCTTTCTCTACCACACAGCGGGTGATCAATGTTAGTGAAGTTCTTTTGTGCTAGTCCAGTAGGACAGGTAGCACCAAACTGGGTCATATTAAGATATCCTACTCTAGTCCAACCACCTTCTCCATCACAATTGATACCATTCATATCACAGTATACCTGTACAGTATATCAATGATAAAAATGTATAATTATATCTATTATACCTCAACTTGAGTCTCTCCATCAGGATATATGATGTAGTTACCATTGATAGCGCTACCTTTGCTATTCAAGTCCTTACAATCTTTTTCTATAGAATATTACTAAGCAATAATAATAATAATACTTGTATCTTTACCTGATGTACAAGACTTTGGTAGTGCTCTTGGACAGTGAATGTATCTATTGATGCCATTCCCTTTGATAGTAACACTCCTTCCCAAGTTATCAATAACACAACAGACTCTTAGATATAATAAGAAGGACCCAGAGGTACCTTGATTAGTACAGTCAGTAGACATACAGTAAGATCCACTGGTTGTACTACTAGCATAAAGAAACAGGGACAAGAGTAACATCGCCTTTATCTTCTTGGCTTTTAGTCTTGGCCTCTTTAATCTTATGTTGTCAACAGCTTACAATATCTACAAACACGAGACTATATATACTGCTAGGCTAGACACAGTCTACCTAGTACATGTACCTCTACGACAGACTACATTACTGGTAATGTACTAATCCATTTACAACATTGATTTCTTATGAAATCAACGCGCCTGTGGCCATGTTTGGTGTGTATGTGAAATGAAATGAATGCTAATTAACTGATTGATCTTTTGATGGATTCAACGCCTACACACACAATTAATTGATTATTCATCATCATCATTGTTATTATAGTTTAATTATATTTAATCTTCATCTTATTTGTAGAATACAGTTCAGCAGCTCTGGCAGTCATTGCAAGATAAAAAGGATACTTCCCTTAGGGAGAATCTCAACACTCTTTACAATGAACTCCTCTCAAAATGGCAGCTCGAGATGGGCTGGTGTTCTCAGGTTTTCACGTCATCTCTTGGTATGCTAGTGAAGGTTTTTGGTGAGAGCATGAATGCATTGTCTTCATCATTGGGCCAGTCTCTTCATGGGGCAGTACATAAGAGTCAAGAACCAGTCACAACTCTGATTGAGCTGAGACATGTTAGTATAATAGCTTCATTCCACACACACACACACACTCTTTGTTTATTTTAGATTGTGTTAAAGTTTCTGAAGAATTTTTCAAAGTCTTTACAGTCTGTGGATCTTTCAGGTAATACTTTTTATAATTCAATATTCTCTTATTTTTGTATGTATAATCTCTTTCTCTTTTACAATATTTCTTCTCTTCTCCTCCTACTAGTTTCTGGTCCTATATTGTTCCCGCTGGTTGAGAGCATTCATTTGCCTTATTGCCAGCTCCTAGTTCAGTACGGCTCATTCCAGCAGCAAGCCCTCATGAAGACTCTCTTTAACATCAATATGGTAACTCACTAGTGATAGTCTGACATTGTATCATGTATTAGGATCATTGTCATTGTATGTAATGGTGATAATCTACTCTGTGTTTCCAAACAGAAGCATAGGCATTTATTTACTATCTTTACTTAGGCATAGACTTTTATTTAAAGAATTTTTTATACCTTATATTGGCTTATATTTTCTTATTGCATCTATTGCTATAGAAAGCTTCATTTTTTACTAGCCATTCTTTCCGAATTTGACAGAAAAGCTTCTAAATTTTTATCTCTTACTATTCAAATTATAGATTGATGCTAACTTTGACGAGACTCTAAGGACTGTCTCCTCTACTGTATCAAATGTGATGTCCTCCTCTCATCTCTCCATTGAGAACTGTCTCCAGCTCACACAAGGCTGGGGGATCGTATCAGTTATTAAAGCAATTGAGGTAATCCCATTACAATGGTGATTTGAAATAAGTTCATTTCTTTTTGCTGTAGGCATATCTTGTTCAGTTTACAAAGAAGCTGTCATTGGTGCTTCAAGACCTTCAGGGTCGGTATCGTCAGGCAAAGTCCGAGACTGGTTCCGAAACGGGTAGGAACGGGTTTCAAGATGATTGGAGTAGCCTACAGTGGATATTCCAGTTCATTCAGCACTGTGGTATGGTATAATAATAATATCAAATAATAATAATAATAATGATAAAAATAAATGATACTAAATGATGACGCAGTAATAATGATACATGTAATTATTTTTTAGAATTTTATAATTTATTTTTGTATTTCCCTTTTTCCTTTTTAGGTGATTTCCTTCTTCGTGTCTCGGCCTTCAACTCGAGTGTTTGTAGCCAGGTGCTGTCCCTTAGTGATACCTACACGAGTCCCGCCAATTCTCAGATCCCGTTCAACGTGTTTGACTATCTCTCTATATACCATCCAGAGGAGCATACAGCAGTCATTGGATTATTGGGAGCCATTGAGAAAAGTTAGGAGAGAGTTTACATGTACATGTACATGTACCACAGAACATTAAAGAACTGTTCTTTAGCTACACAGGATTTTCTGCATCCGCATTACACGTTTACTTCTATCATCATGTCTTCTTGATATATTGTGTTATGTCATCAAATATTGTTATTATATTATTGTACATATTAATTTATTTTATTTTTTTAATTCATTTTATTTTTGTCTTGTGTAGATGGTGATGGGCATGTGTTGCTCCCAGCAACGACCAATCAGATTCAAGTTTTGGTGAAGCAGGCCCACACGTTAGCCTTTGATGTCGTGTTCTCTCAATTGAAACAAAAACTGATTGAAATTCCTAAACTGAAAGTACACACAATAACTATTGTTTTATTTTTATTATTTTTTATAAATTATTTATTATTTTTATATTTATTTTCTATTTATTTTTCTCCTCCTTTTTATTTCTCTTTTCCTTTCTTCCTCTCTCTCTCTTTTCCCTCTCTACTTCTTTCTCTCTCCCTCCCATTTTCTCTCCTCCTTTTCCTTTCTCATAAGGTTTGGTCCAGGAGTACCTCTTCTCCATTAGAGAGTCCTCAGGCTTTAACTGATGATTTGCCATCATTCAGTCTTTCTCCTTTGACCTATATCACTGAAGTAATCACCAGCTGCATGTGTTACTTCTGTTTTACATTTTTAGTACACATCAATTTTTTGAAAAAATAAAGCATGGGCTATATAGCCTTGGGTATTTTTCAGATTTTGGCAAATTTCTTTAAATGGCTGTAACTTCAAAATTTCAAGTCAGAATCGGCTCAAACTTTCTACATAGCATAAAGACATTAATATGTATTAGAAGATGTAATAAAAATTGGGGGTGATTTCTTGACCATTTTTCTGAAAAAACCATGGGCTATAGCCTTGGGTATTTTTCAGATTTTGGCAAATTTTTTATAATGGCTGTAACTTAAAAATTTCAAGTCGGAATCGACTCAAACTTTCTACATAGCATAAGTACATCAATATGTATCAGAAAATGTAATAAAAATTGGGGGTGATTTTTTGGCCATTTTTTGGAAAAAAGCATGGGCTATAGCCTTGGGTATTTTTAAGATTTTGGCAAATTTCTTAAAATGGCCATAACTTGAAAATTTTAAGCCAGAATCAGCTTAAACTTTCTACACAGCATAAGGACGTCAATATGTATCAGAAAATGTAATTAAAATGGGGGGTGATTTTTTAGCCATTTTTCTGAAAAAAGCATGTGCTATAGCCTTAGGTATTTTTAAGATTTTGGCAAATTTTTAAAACTAGCCATAACTCGATAATTTCAAGTCAAAATCAGCTCAAACTTTCTACACAGCATAAGAACATCAACATTTAAATGTATCTTTATTTCACATGATATTTTCTTTTAGATTGGTGACCATTTGCTTACTCTTCCTGAACAACTTGAGCCATTCACTTCACAAGACAATCCATCACTAGCTGCAGCAATGAAGCACGGGAGACTTCCATTCACTGAAGGTAGAGACACTCTATCATGTGACAATCACATGACTATACCTCACAGTTCACTTTTAATAATGTACTATTTTTATTTACAATTTAATATTATTGTGGTTACTTTTAAGTACAGGTAATGCCCTTGATTATTAATTGCGCCATATAACTATTAGTAATAATTACTTAATTGCAATTTTTACTACCAGCAAAATCTACTATGTACTAAAATTGTAAAATTTTAGTACCCACATTTATAGTAACTTTCAGCTGATTTAATGTATTAACTATTTGATGACTTTATTGATTTATGCATTACTTTAATTCTGTTAAAATCAGTACATATTAATTCAAGTTTAATGCTCCCATTATTGTTCATCATAGATGATGGCGAGAATCGTGATCTTAGTCTCTCTGATATGTGGTTGGATGCCATTGCTCGTGGTACCATGGAGACCTATGTTGAGAGTATCTTAAAGATACCGCGACTAACTGATGCAGCTGCACTACAACTATCAACTGATATTGGTAGGAGAGACTGCAGTACAATACAATGGAGCAGATGTGTTGCAATAGATTAGTAATACTAGTAATACTAGTAATAATGCTGATTGTTCAGTACTTGTATAAAGGAAACAAAGAAATACAGGACAAAGAGCAGCAAAAATAGAAAAATTAGCTGTAGTTTAGAGTTTTCTTTAATAGTAATACACAAGTGGATTTTCTAATATATAAAATCTTAGTATTCTTGATAAGTAGAGCTTCTTAAGTTCTTATCTTTATTATTATTATTATTATTATTATTATTATTATTATTATTATTATTATTGAGTATATATGTTTCTTACTTTGCAGGTTATTTGTGTAATGTATTGGCTGCATTAGATCAGCCTCCTATTCCTGCCCTGACTGCTTTAGAGAAATTATTAAAATCCGACAAAGAAACGTAAGACCAAACGACACTCCAAAGATTAACTTTTACTTAATAAAATTTTAATTAATAATGTAAATTTATTTATTTGCAGGTTTCCTCGTTTTAAAGATGACAAGCACACAGAGAGTGCATTATATCAAAGCATTGCAAGGCTAAGAACTTGGGATTAAAAATTGTTTTTTTTTTCTTGCAAAGTTTATTAATTCTTAATAATTTAAATTGATGGGTGTGGTGTTTTAAAGGGGCGTGTCGCAACCACGTGCTGTCATAAGGAGAAGAAAGAAAATGGTGAAGACAAGAAGTACTAGAAATAAGGTCCCAGGATCTTCCCCACAGCCAATGGAAGAGAGCACAGAGTAAGGATAGTACTATAATAACTTTTTAGAGTGAATAATGGCTCCATTCCAATCTTTCATTATTTTTTTCTGATAAAAATTATCTGAATTTGTCTTTATTACCAATATGAATGCACCAATACTACTCCTAATAGTATACTGTATTGCTGGGAACTTTTGAGGGGCTTAAGTCTTGCTGATTTTTCTATGGTCTTGAGATTAATAAGAATAAAGTTTGCTAAAATCTGAATAACATGTTAATCCCTTTGTGAAAGTTTCCAGCTATATTTATAGTAATAATAATAATAATAATAATAATAATAATAATAATAATAATAATAATTTAGAGACAAGGTTCAGGAAAAGTCTGACTACACAGCAGAAGAGCTAGCATCGTTAGCATTCGATCACATCAAAGATAAAATAAAAGACAAACTTGATCACTCGCTGCCCGACATACTGATCCTCCCTGGAGGTAAAGAAGGAGACAAGAGAGGCCTGGATCTTGCATCAAGGATTGATCCTGGAATAGACATAGGAGGAGAAAGAGAGAGAGGAGAAAAAGATAGAGTTTTAAAAAAGGATAAGGTCTCATTAGAAATGACTAAGAGGCAGGAAGAGGTAAAGGTGGAGAAGACTTTTCTAAATTTTTTTCTGAATTTTTTTTCTGTCTTAGATTATGAAAAAAAGTGTCATCACTTCAGATTTTGAAAAGAAGGAATCTGCCCCGCCCGTTTTAGTCTCCCGTTACAAGTTAAAGAAAATGAGAAAGGTTATAATTGAATTTTAATACTTATTAATTATTATGTGTAGGTGGAAAGAGAAAAGTCTGCCGGTAGTAACTGGTTTGATATGCCTGCTCCGGAAATGACTGAAGAACTCAAAAATGACCTCAAGGTCCTCCAAATGAGAGAGACTCTTGATCGCTCCCATCACTATAAAAAATCAGATTGGAAAAAACTACCAAAGTATTTCCAGGTGAGATTGTGGGCAGGTCACATCTTGACCACACCCTTTTTAATTTATTTAAGGTCGGACGTGTGATTGAAGGACCAGGTGAGTTTTATTCAGCAAGGATACCAAAGAAGCAGAGAAAGAGGACAATTGTAGAGGAACTCCTGGCAGACCAGGACTTTAAAAAGTAAGAGGAATATTAGTGAAGTAATTATTATTGGTGCCAATTGGTAATCTATCATTATGAAGTGTCTAATTTTGTTTTGTTTACAGAAGTATGGCTACCAATATTAAAAATTGCAAATGCAGTCCTAGTACAATTTCAGCTATAAAAATTATGATAATTGTTTTCTACTTTCTCATAACTCTTTCTTTATTTCGTGTTCTTTATTAGGTATCAAAAACGTAAATTCTCCGAGCTACAGGCCAAGAAGCAAGCACTGTTGAGAAGAAGGAAAAAGAAATCTTTTACAAAAACTTAAATCATAATAATTATACACAATATTTATAGAGATAATGATAATCAACGACAAGGTTTTTTCAGCTCACAAAAAAAACACACGAGAAATACAATTTCATCACAATAGACTCAAACAATCAAAAATTTTGCAAATATAACTATAATAATGATAATCAATTGCAAATTATAATTGTTAGTAACTGGATACTAAAACGTATCAAAAAGTCTCCCACTCTCTCCTCTATTCTACATTAAAGTAGACGGCTCCCCTCATTTGTAAACTGGTCTCCACACACTGCCTGACTGTTTCTCCCGAGCTAGACTCCCGTCCCTCCATTTCTGTGACAATATGAGTCACTTTGTACATCATATTTACCAGGTCCAGTCTGTGAGCTTCTGCAGTGAAGACTTTGTGTATTGAGGCCACGAACCATGAGCCATCACGAGGAGATCTGTACGCCGACTGCGACCTTGTTGTAGCCCAAAATATGGCAACGTCAGCGTCTTTATTGACGACTGGTGGAACGGTCTCGGGACCATCACCCGAGACAGCGGGTACGTCTGTGTGAGTTGCCCGACAGGCTTGGATAAAGAAAAGCTTTGGCTTATTCTGTAGAGAGGGGCAAGCCTGGATATGACCAATGAGATTGTAGACGTTGATACGCTCGCCATCGGAGCCGAATATATAATTATTATCTTCTCCGTGTGTGGAGATGCAGAAAACAAAGCTGTCGTAGTTGCTGTGATCCTCACTTGATACCCCATCGACAATCTTCTTAATATCACCAGCAAAACAGTTCTCGTATGTACGAACTTTATATTGGAGTGCCTCAAAGCAGGACTTGAAATTATACAGATCAGAGAGGCAACCACGACGCTCTGCTAAAACAAGTTTAGGACGTTTTTTGTTTTTCGTGAAGACCTCGTTCCCGATAACGATGGCAATACCGTGCGGTTTCTTATCCATTGCATAACAAATGACTCCCTCCATATTGCTACTGCTACTGCTACTGTTACTGGTATTGTTACTCGTACTGTTATTGGTTGGTTTCTTCTTCAGTTGCTCTTTCTCCTCGTGCAGGTCTTGTATCAATTTAAACTGTTGGACTGCTATATCTTTGAGTGTTTGGTTTTCATCCTCAAGCTGCTCAAGAAGAGATCGTGGCCCACCAGTAACAGCAGCACTGGTGTCCATTTCCTCATCAGCCTGACCTTCCTCTTCCATTGCCACCACTGTCTCTCCCGAAGGATATTCAGCTTGTCCAACAAATGATTGTTGAACTGGAGGAGCAGGAGTTTGAGAAGATTGATTGGGTGTGGCTTGGGGTGTGACCTGTGGTGGAACAGGTTGTACCTGGTGATTAGCTACGGGTGAGGTTTGGGGTTGAGCCTGAGATGATTGATACTCCATTTGTTGAGCAGCTGCAGTAGGAGCCTGAGGGCAAAGAGGTCTATAACCAATCGACTGTTGATCAGCAATAGGGGTGGGTGCTGAGGGCGTGGGTTCATTAGAAGACGGCACAATGTAATGCGCTCCAATTTGTGAAGGGCGGTTCAGATTCAACTGAGGTTGCGGCTGCTCTTGAGGCTGATGACCTGTATGTACTGGTATACTTGGAGCCTGAGGAGGTGGACCGGGAAGAGTAGGCGGGGCACTTGGGCGAGGGGACTTACCCACGTCCCTGGATATCTTATCAAAAGAATCATAGTACGGAGGATAAGGAGAAGCGGGACTATTGGAAAAATAAGAGTTTGAGGAACTGGAGGTTGTTGGGTGACTAGCAGAGGTTGTTAGGTGACTAGCAGAGGTTGTTGGACGACTTGTCTCCATACTACTGCTGATGGGACTAGAGCTGGAACTAGAGTAGGATGAACCGTACGATGAAAGACCTAGAGAGAGAAGGGAGGAGAGAGAGAAGAAGAAAGAAAATGGAGGAGATAAAAGGGAGAAAGAATGAAACAAGATATTCAAAACAAGCAATACATACATCTACATGTAGTACAACATAACTTATACAGTACTGATAACAAAATTTCATTGCTTAAAATAACTTTTCTTTTAAGCTGAAATTTTAATATTTCCACAACAAAATAATCAAGATATTATGGGAATACAAAACAGTGAAAATATATTCACAGTTTGCACCAATTATTATTTTGTAACAAAAAATTTCCCCCAATCACTGACATAAACACATTCATAGATTGAGATTACTTTGAAGTTTAAGACTCCGCCTCCTAGCTGCCCCAGACTGAGGCAAATACTCAGCAATCTTAACACAGAGATCATTCCGCCCAATGACCTCAAGAACCTGATATAAGGCGGTCAGATTATCAGGCCCGATCAACTTAGCAGCGATGAGTTTCTCAAAGAGATCCAAGGCAGATGACATTTGTTCCATATCTTGAAAACCATAAGTGCCGTGAGTGGCAGTAGCGTCTGTATCGAACAGGAAATAAGCCAAATCTTTAAAGTCCCTGTGCGAGAGGGACTCACTGATATCGGTCAAAAACTTCTTTAACTGTTTAATCTCTTGATCACTGTAGACCCTCCCACCAGCGTCTGTCTCAAGATCATCTGGCGTGTCAAGAGGGTATTTAGTCAGGAGATGTACACGGTGTCTTGATTCTAGTAGCTCTCTTAGTACGTCGTCCTTGTTGTAGTCTATCTCTCCCCTGGACTCAAGTGTACAAAACAATTCAAAGGCTGTCTCAATCTTCTCTTGTCTTCCTTTGGGGAGGCCAGAGAGAAACTTTAGGCTGCTGAGATCGTGTCCGCCCATGTTTTGACCGATCAAGTAGAGGCTCTTCCGTAGCCTGAACTTCGGGAAAGACATTGTAAGTGAGTGCTTCTCTTTTCTCCTTAGTCCTTAGGGATTTCCCCTCGAAAGCTGTGCACAAGGCAAAGCCACGCCTTAACTACCACACCCATTTTATAATTAATGGGTGTGGCGGTTAATTTTGATTGATTAACTATTAATCCAAGATGGCGGAAAGTTCAAAACCTTGGAAGAAAATTTTATACGAGAGACAAGAGTATCCTGACAATTATTTAGATGAGGAACAGTTTAGAAAAGACCTAAAAAATAATTGTGAGACCTTTAGAATAGCAAATAATTTTTTAATGTCATAACTCATAAAGAATAATAAATAAATAAAATAAATCAATAATAATAATAATATTATTATTGTTATTTTAGTATTTGTAGAGATACAAACTATTAATGAGGTCATTCAGTCGCCAGTAGTTTTATACTTATTGCAAGAAATGAACAGGTAGCATTAATACATGTACAATTTAAAATTGCTAGAAATAAAGAATTCTTGGGGCAACCATTTTCGATATGGTTTTTTGGCCAAGTTTTGAAGCAATTTTGAAAATTTGTAAAAATGTAATTTTGATCGGAATTAGTCCAAACTTTCTACATAGCATAAGAACAAGTATATGTATCAAAAAAATTATAAAATTTATAAAAATGGCAAATTCTCTCCTTTTCAATTTTGGTGAAATTTGGCCGAAGACTGTGTGCTATATAGTACAGGGACTTTGGCCCAATTTTTTAGCAACTTTAAAAATTTGTAAAAAATCTATCTTTGATCAGAATCAGCTCAAACTTTCTACACAACATAACAACATGTATATGTATCAGAAAACATCATAAAAATGGAGAAATCTCTCCTAGTCATTTTTGGCAAAATTTGGCCAAGGACCCTGTACTATAGTACAGGGATTTCAGCCCGATTTTGAGCAACTTTAAAAATTTGTAAAAAAATGCAATTGTGATCAGAATTATAACACTACTTAAGAGCATGTACAATGTATCAGGAAAATCAACCTGGGAAATGAATAGTTACTCTTTTTGAGCCATTTCGACAAATTTCCTGAGCCATTTTGACAAATGCCTTGAGGGCATTTGTCAATGGTCCAAAAAGATTAAGGTCTGTACTCTAGTTCTTATTGTCATTGTCTGTTGATTGTCCTTTTAGTGTTTTCCTGTTTTTGTCTGTGTTCTGGCAGCTGGAGGAAAGCACATCAGTTAGTCTCTCTCCATTAGTATTGATTTCTGTTTGCTGCTTCCTCTCTTGTCTCTTGCTCCTCTCAGCCATAACAATGAATATTATATCATCAAGTTAGGGTCCATGTACATGTATGTAGATTATGACTTAATATCAGACCTAGGATCAATTGCAGTTATGATTGTATTTTAAGTGTCAATTATAATACAATTATACATAGTTGTAATTGAGCTTCAACTTAGTGTAGCTGTAGTTTTCAATTATATTTGAGTTAACTAACTACAGATTGTACAGATACACAAAGAAATATGTCTTAATGTACTTTAGTGTCTACTACTATAATGATACATACATGTATATAATAACTTTAAAATTCCAGAATAACTACCTGACATAAATTTCAAGGCACAACCTAAGTATATTGTTACCAATACATGTGTGTAATTGTAATTGAAATTGAGTCTATTTTTATAAAAGGAGTGCAATTGAATGCGTAATTGTAATTATAATTGATCCCAGGTCTGCCTAATGTTATTAATAATTATTATTAGCATCATCATTTTAAAAAACTGTTATTATTATTATTATTATTATTATTATTATTATTATTATCTAAATCAAATTCCAATCATATAGCTGAAAAGGCCTAACATAAAATAATAATATAATATAATATTATAAAAATAATAAACAGAAACCAAGTCAAAACACTCATCATCACGAGCGGAGAAGAGACAATCTCAAGTAGAACAAGAAGGAAAAGAAAAGGAAAGAGAGAGAAGAATAACAGCATCATCATCATCATCATCAACATCATCATCATCATCATCATTATTATAAACAAAACAAAAACAACAACAAAGAGAGCTTTATCAAAACAAAAATCTCCCCCATAAAAAAGAAAAAAATAAACAAAATATAATAATTATTATTATTACATTATTATTATTATTATTATTATTATTATTATTATTATTTAGGTGATTCTTTTGAATGCATAAAGCAATCAGTTTTATTCATATTATTCTTATCTGGCACTTCACCAATACTCAGAACACTAACAGAGTCCATCAGCACTGATTCTTTATGGTGCATGACAGTAAGTAAGCTCAGCCCAGTACAATACAGTACTTGCTTTATGACTATTATCAATTATGTACCAGCATCAATGATCACATTGTAGTGGTATGTGGTACATGTACATGTTATATATGTACTAATTTTTGCAAAATGTGGAAAATGTACATGTAAGTCAGATAAGCCATTGAATATACATGTAATTGAAAAGTAATCCTTAAAATTGTATGTACAGTGTACATGTACATGTAGTATTTGTATTGACTTTTGCAAAATGTTTGTAAACACTGAATTAAGTGGAACATGTACATGTAAGTCAATAAAGCCATTGAATACATGCATAATGATTAAAGTGTAAATTGTAGAGAAACAAATGCTAGAATTATTGAGAATATCGTACAAGATGATTTATTGGCGAGAGTAATATTTGGCGAATTTGCCCGTGTAAAGTTAATTGGCAAATTTTATATTGGTGATTTTGTGCCACGTGCCATCGAGCATGCTCAGATTGAAACAAAATGGCGGATTTTTATATTGGCGGTTCCTTTATAGAACCGCTAATCGCCAATATTAATTCCTTACCAATAAATCATCTTGTATGGTAAGCTTTTAGGTATCACTGCATGATTGTTCTTGTAATATAACCTGTCCAATATAAACTGATGTATTTTATATCCATATATTGATATGTTTACTACTACTACTATTATTATTATTGTTATTGTTATTATTATTATTGACACTGCTTATCATTGTAAACATACATGTGTATAATTATTCCCAGAAATACCTTTCAACTTTTACTCTACTTTCTCCTCTAACTAATTGCCCCATCCGTCTCACTTCCTTATATGACTCCTTTTTTATCGTTTTCTCCTTTTCTCTTCTCTTAAAAGGTATACCTGTCACTATTTTTCATGTTTCACTCTGACAGTGAAGATCTGTTTAGTTCAAAATAAACTTAGCATCTGGTTGCTATTGAAGCTAACCATTGTCTCATAAACAGAATTTAATGACCGCCAGTAGTAAACGTGTTGTTATTGCACAATTCCCCTCAAAAACACTTTATATGGCATGCAGCACAGAATTTTTAAAGGTTGTTAAATTCATGGATTTATGACTTACACGTTTTGATGACACTTGAAAACAATATAGTACAAGATAGCAAAGAGTGTCAAGTCAATTCACAAAAACTAAATCTTGAAGATAGATCTTTGGGTGAATTCGTAGAATTTACAACTCTCAAAAATTTCAGACTACGTAATATAGCATCATTTTAAAAGACATGCATCATTAAGTAACATTGTGCCAAAACTATGGGTTTATTTGATATTTTTACAAATCTGTACATGTAACTAGAGTTTTCTGAGGCTTAATATTTTTGCAGTGAAACCTCCATTTTCTTTTTTGTGAATGCACGTTGATCTACCATAGCTTAATAAAAGAGTGGGGATAAATTTTTTTTGCTTTTGTTTCATTTTGTTGGTATAAATTGTCGGCAAATCTTACCTTCTGCGACTATTTTTTCTAGTGTGCCACGCCTCTTTTGTGGAATTCGATTTTGCAAATTTAATGAAAACGCGAAATTAGCGAAATTTATTTCCAGTGAAATATAACCCCTATATGGTTTAAAAGAAGCATCTATTTTATAAATGCTATATGGTATTGACCCATACAGTATTGACCATATGGTGTTGACAATATTTCTTCTATATAAAGAAACCCCTATCGGTATTGAAAATTTCCTCTATATAAAGAAACCTATATACGGCATTAATAGTTTTTGCTAAATGTATACAGTAACCTGGGAAGTCAGGAAAGACACATGATCTCAAAAATTTGTATTATTATTAGTATTCTACAAATACTTTCTCTCGTCTTCTATACTTGTATTGTCCTGACTTCCTGTTCCCATGACCTTTTTCCCCCCTCTCTCTCCCCTTTGTTAGATCATCAGCTTCCTTGCTCACCTTGCTTTCCACAAATATGGAATTGACGGAGTCTTGTGAGTCAATAACATTCAAATTAACGCTACATGTACATGTACACGTGATTTGAATAGCCAGAATTATTTCATGCCCCCCACACATTAGTCATTCTTAATCCATACACACAGGCATTTGAAGTCATTTCCATCCTTTAAAGGGACATGTTCACGGAAATAGATGCACACGTTACTGTAGAGGAAGTAAACATTAAATTGGGCATGCAACAGATCATTAATTAATAGTTATAACACGTTTAGAGAGTAGAGACAGAGCAATCAGGCATAGAACCAGGAGTAGGCATCTGTAGAACACTTCTCTTGACCAGAATTAGCTCTTTTGCTACCCCAAGATACTCTTTTTAGTGAAGAAACACCAGGAATATTTACAAGTAACCACTCGAGTAGCCGTTTTGCCTTAATTTTTAGGGGCGCGGCCGTTTGTTATGAATAGTTATCAACACTACACGTTATCATTAATGATGTCATCTTGAAAAACCAGCCAGTTTTTCAAGATGATGTGCTTCTGTGAATGTGTCCCTTTTAGATCACTGGTAATGCACATGTGGTTTGAATAGCCGGAATTATTTCATGCCCCTACATATCATTTGTGACTATTTTGATGCACACAAACATTTTGAGCTCATTTTATTCCTTTAAGAGTACTAGTAATTCACCTTGTACACGAGCTTCCTTGCTCATCTCGTGTTCCACAAATATGGAATTGAAAGAGTCTTGTAAGTCGATAACATGCTAATTAATGCTACATGTACATGTACATGTGATTTGAATAGCCGGAATTATTTCATACCCCATACAGATCAGTCGTGACTATTTTATGCACACGGACATTTTGACATCATTTCCATCCTTTAAGAGCACTGGAAATGCACCTGTACGTACACGTTCACTGCATTCCATTAACTTAATAAGATCAACAAACCCACGAAGCATGTAAGCACCCATACATGTACATGTTAAACACCCGTACATGTACATGTACATGTTTAATAACACCCGTACATGTACACGTATCTTTGATGGCATGTGGGCACACATGTGTGTGTACATGTACAGTACATGTATGTAGAAAGGTCGTGCTTAATTCTTTCCTGCTCTCTTGTTTTGACTATGAGTGTAGTCACCCTATAATGTTTATAAGGGACACATTACATGGAAATGTTATGTACAAATGTACATGTAGCAAATTAACTTTTTGTGATTTTACTTCCAGTTTCTATCCCACACACATCCACACACACACACACACACACACACACACTGTATCATTCTTCCTCCCTCCCTCTCTCTCTCTTTCCCCCTTTTTCTCTCCTCTAGAGTTTCTGAGGCGTTTTCTTTAAATGCAGCCATTTTTGCTGTAGTCTGTCTCGTCTCAAGACTCCCTTCATCTCTTCATGCATTTTCTCTGATACTTTTTGCTGTCATTTTATTTGCTCTCCTTCCTCAGTTAAGGAACCATTGTAACAGCGGAATGGTAAGATATAAATTTAAAATGAATCTTTTTTTAACTTAATTTTGTATCCTGCCTGCTCTCTGTCTGCCAATTAACAATGTGTTTGTTCAGTATTATTATTGATATACCATATACAGCACAAAATATGGTGAATTGCTAACTTTTGGCAATCGACGACTTTTAAAATTGAGCATGCGTGTAATGGTTAAAAATGCACTTTCATTCTGGTATGGAAACACAGATCGAACCCCCACCGAAAATTCCTCCTATATACGGTAAATTGGTTTGATCTATTGCTAAAATAACTGTCTTGACTGCTAATGCATATGATGATGTAGCTATAGTAATTCGTGTTCGTCTGTCCATGTTTCAGAGAGCATGTGACTAGTGTAGACAGATAGTTCATTGAAGCTTGAATCCAGTCCTCCCACTTGTTTGTGTAGCCAGGTTATTCTTTTTGCCGTAGTAATTAAGGGAGTTGTTATGAAAACATTAATGAGTGAAATGACACTCGATATGCCAACACTGAGTGTAAATATCAGGTGTGGCTGTTGATTATTCTTATTATTAGTACTATGCGCCATATGTTGCTAGAAATATTTGCTTTCTATTGATCTAAGTTATTATTATTATTATTTATCATACAAATTGTTACTGTAAGCGAAGGGGCGGGGCGAGACTACTACAGTACATGTCATTAGTGATATTTTTTGTTTTTATCGCTATTCAAATTACTACCTATTAGTACATTGTGTTGCATCTTCATAATTTTATAAATATATTTTTTCTAGAGCTACCTGTTTTTCCAAGCCCTCACTCTCTTCTTGTTCCTACTTGTCATTACCCTACTCTCCACTCACTTTGACTATGGCCCGTTGTTTGTATTCATATTCTGTCATTTTGTGCTAGTTGTCAGCCTTGTTGCTTTTGTCAAGCTACAATTTCTAAGAAAGTGAGTACCAAAAAAGATTTTAAAATGCTACAACAATGCTCCCATTACAATTTGATGGTGTAAGAACTCTTACACATGAGTGTCTACTATCATGTATCTCCTTCCCTTTGTGATAAAGATTTTGGTATTTGTATTTATTACTTCATGTTGAATATATGGTCTAGTGCCAGACACTTTTATGACTTAAGACCAAAATCTACCACGCAACTTCACTGAAGTCATGTAAGCAGCTAACTATACTTATTTGGGTAAAGTTTACATGTACACGTACTTATATAGAATACTGGCTATACAAAGCAACAAATTGGCCAAAGTGATTCTTTCCATGTGTACTTCCTTATTTATTGAAGCTGAAAACAAAGGAAGAATTTGTCTACAATAGTACAGAGTTCATTGTTACATGTGAATGGTAGAATAATGGCCTTTGTATAGTACAGGCTTTGAAAATTAGTTATATTCTGTGTGATTAGTATGAGGGTTTAGGGTTTAGGACACTGCCTACAGACCAAAAAATTCGTCATAATTGTCAAAGTTGTATTTCCCATATGTACTTAGCTATGATCCTTATTCTTTGAAGCTGATAACAAAGGAAAAATTTGGCTAAAATAGTAGATAATTGTTACATGTTCACTGAAGAATAGTGACTCTTGCAGCCTACTGGATGCTTTATTTTTTTAATATCAGTTAGAGATACAAATATTTTCTTTGATGAGTATGACAGTTGGTTCCTGTTCAACATTCCCTCCTGCTCTAAGGGATTAATAATACGCATTCCATGGACATTTAAGGGAATAATGCTTTTATTATTGTGCAAAGGGTTCAAATCATTGTCCAGTGGCAGTCGAGTCTATGAAGCATCTGTTGTCTATGTATTTTTCTCATGAATAATGTCTTTGTTGTTTTTCTCTTTTCTAGTACTATTCACGGCCCCTGGGATGAAGCAGCCATTGACTTGAATGACTTGTAAATTCCCTGCTTGATGGCAGCTATAATATAATATCAAATCATTACTGCTCATCATTTTTATTGGTTAATTTTGTTTAAATTGAACTTAATGACAATATTAGCAACACTGCATGTCCATTTTATCATAAAAGCTCATGATTGGTGATGTCACAAAACACCCACACTAATTTACCCTATTGCACTGTGTATTTCAAAATCTGTAATTTTGCAAAAAATAATAAAATTAACAAAATTAACTTTTCTAAGTATGAAGATCATAAACTCATTGTTTTGGAAGAAGCCATTGAGCAAAAGCCCATCAAAATAAGAGCTATTCTCTCATTGAAAACATGCTGTATATTTAGCTGATAATCATGAGTCAACAGTAAACATCAATTGAAACTAATTGTATATAAAGTGTATGGGCTCTGTTTGGTGATGATGCTTCCTGTATCCGCCATAATTATTTTATAAGTTATGCTGAGCTTTGTGTTTACAATAGAAGTATTTTTAAAAATTAAATAACAATAATAATGACAGGAAAGAAATTGAGTGTAAATTGTAATAGAGTTATGCATATTGAATGTTAAAACATAGATATATCTATGGTCAGACTGGTGTGCTAAGGAATATCCCGTTCTTTGATGCATTTGTAGCTAGCAGATTGGTATCGAGTTGCTTCTCAAGTTTTGCAACTTCTACAGTCAGTTCGTGGTTGTGTAGTAGCAGCCTGTGATTCTGATGCTCCAACTGCTTATTGTCATGGTCTTTCTGTTGTAAGGCAGTCTCCTGCTCTCCTAGCTTCTCCTTGAGTATCTCTATCAGTCTATCCTTTTTTTGGAGCTGAATGGTCAGCTCTTCTTTCGTGAAGTCAACCTTCATATCTGTTTCTTTGTAATTCTCTGTGCATTGGAGGCCAGCTATTGGTGAGTTCTCTCTTTCCTTTTGGCAGGTCTGTGTGACGTTGTGAGAACCATCAGTTACAGTTTCTGTATAAGCATAAAGAGGAAGAGGGAATTATGCTTGTAAGCAGATAAAGTATGCATAGTAAGCACTGGAATGGCTTAAGTACATGAACTAATTAAGTGTGTGTGGGTGTGTGGTGATTCAATATGCAAACATTGAATTATAGTACTATTCTACACAATGTCATGCACCAGTTGTTTACCTTCTATAGGTAGACAAGGATTAGGTTCTGCTAACTGGACAGCTGAGTGGTACTCACTGATGTGTTGGCACAGGTCCTGTCTTCCTATAGCGTATAAGCCTTTTCGTAGGAGGTCGAGATTTCTCTCTGTGATTACCCTGACTTTCTTCCAGTGGTACATTAGCTCGATCCCCGTTTTAATGCTAGTCTCCTCGTGGGCTGTATCCAATACTTTCAAGTGTTTTGTTTCTTTTTGGGTGAGACCAGAGCCAATGCATTTGAGCATCTTTTGAAAAGAGTTCTCAATCTTTGTCTCGGATTTGGTTTCGTCTCTAGGAACCACTTTGTGTTTCTTTCTTCTGGTGAGCGAGTTTTCCCGACTGCTAGGCTGTGAAGAACCAGACGATAGCTCCAAATAAATTGAATTAAGTAGATGGTTTTTCTCGTCTAGAAGCTCCTCTAGTATATACAGGTTATCTATCGAGAGCCTCCCATGATCTTCCAGTAGCCAAAATAAATCTATTATTGTTTCAATCTTGTCCAATTCAGCTGGAGGTATGAAGCTTTGAGCTAAAAGCTTCATGCTTGCAAGGTCCCGAGGACAAAGCTTGTCAGCTAGCTTCTTTATGGCGAGCCTAAAACGATATTCTCTTCTGGTCCACGTGTAACTATTACCCTCGTCCTCTTGTTTCTTGCTCTTGAAGTAAGCTCTGGCAGAGAAGAAAGAGCAGCAAGCTTGAGGTGACCTGATGTCGATGGTCTCGGTGCTTGAGTGAAGAGGGGGAGTTGTTTGATCCAAGTAAGTCATTTTGTATTCCTCGACAATGTGACACAGGTCCTCCCTGTCGATGTCTCTGAGAAGAGTTAAAAGGAAGCATGGCTGGGCTGGAGTGATGAAGTGCCTTTGCTTCACGTATTGTAATACCTCGACTCCGTCTTGAATTATAGCTGCTTTGAAACGAGACAGGAGGTCCTGGAGAAGGTAGCATAGGGTTCGGACATTTTCTGATGACAGTCGGTTTCCGATTTGTAGGAGGAGTAGAGCAAAATCTTCCTGAGTTTTTTTCTTACTGGGTGCTACATTGCTTATGGCTGTGATGCTGCTTCCATTGGATGACAATTGTCTTTTCCCAATGCATGCTTCATAGAAAGGATAGAGAAGATATGGCTTGGATAAATCGTCTAGTATGTCCTTTAAAAGAGTTATATCATGACAGGAGATGAGTGATTGCTCGGAAAGGTAGAGGAAAAGGACCTCAAATGAAGTTACAAGCTCTGATATGGAGGGACCCTTTCCTGTTACCGAGATATGATGATTGGGAAGGAGTCCGCGTCTAATCAATATGCCGGGCAGCTCTAGGAGGTCGGAGGGGCCAAGTTGCTCAGCTAGCTCTTTCAGATAGCGCTGGAACATGTCTCTCTCCATGATGATAATGTTGTGTGATTATAGAGACTTGTGGCAGCTCGTTTATTTTATAGACCTTTTTAAAACAAAGGCGTGTGTCCTGCGTGATGCATGATGACTTTATGACGGCTGCCGGTCGTAGTATGGTTGCCGGAACTATAGGACAGAGGAGGACCAAAGCCAAGACAGGCTGATTGACTCTGTCAAGCATGGTTTCACGACTCATTGGATTATGTCATAACATCTTAGATCTATATATATACAAAATCCTCGACCTAAAATAACTGATTTCACAGTCATCCCGTGGGATCATGGTCATGTATGGATACCAGAGTATCCATAATGGCATCTACTTCCACCCATCACAGATTCACAGCTTTAAAACTACCCTTAAAGGGTTTATACCTCAGTTTCCGGGAAGTCTATTGTTTAGTGAAACTGAGCTAACCCACCCATGGGTTGTTTCACTACTTAGTTTTTGCAGTCAAGCTGGGCATATAGCCTGAGGCTAAATTGAGAATGTGGTTATGTGAAAATTCATTAATAATTATTATTATTAATTTGCCAAAATTACAAACAAAAACTATAACAGTATTGAATTATTATAAAATATAACAAATAAAAGAATTAGAAAAAGCAACAGCATTGAATAATATTTATTGATAATAATGTACAATGAAATGAAATCCCTTGAAGCAGCTGGAGAGAAAATATGAAAAAAAAATATTAAAATAAAATTCGAAATCACACAGTCTTGCTTTCAGTCTCGGAAAAGAAAATCACGTCTTTCCTCAACCGATCGACAACCTCAGTGCACTGCTTGAATCCTTCCTTAGTATAAGCATCAGAAACCTTCCTGTTGACCTTCTTCATCATTGCCCCTAAGGGAAGGTGATTCGAATCTTGCATGAACACCTGGCATAACTCAGAAATAAACCATGACCCATGTCGTCTGCTTCGGTAAGCTGCCTTTCCAGTCGGTGTAGCATAACCAAAAAGGAAGTCAGCCTCAACAGGTAGACTCGCATTACCGTCTTTCTCAATAGGGACTCCCTTTTCTTCTCCGTCTCCACGACACGCTTGAACAAAGAACAGCTTTGGCTTGTTGATGAGAGATCGTGTGAAGGTTGCTTTCATGATACCGGTGAGGTCTTGGAGATTAACTGGTTTGCTGTCGGCGCCAAAAACCTGTCCCTCTTCGCCGTGTGTCAATATGCAGCACACGAAACTGTCGTAGTTTGAATGATCCCGAGAACTTATCTCCTTCAAAATGTCTACCATCATGTCAGAGCTGAGGTTCTCGTGAAGTTCGACTTTGTACTTCAAGAAGCTGAAGGTTTCCATGAGGTTCTCTTGGTCTTTCTGGGCCCCGTTTCGATCGTTGAGGCAGTCATATTGCTCGTCAACTTGAAAGAACTTGTAATTATTGATGATGAGGCAAATCCCGTGAGGATCCTTGGTCATCGAATACAAATCCTCGTGCAGGAGCGATCCAGTCGGAGCAGGATTAGTCTTAGCAATGAATCCTCTCAACTCGTTCACTTCATCGTTCTTCTCCTGCAAGGCCTGCTGGAGGGTCTGTACTTCATTCTGTCGGTTTAAATCATCAGCTGTAGGTGGAGGAGCGCCTCTCTGTCCGCTGAAGTGAATGGGAGGATTATGTTCCTCTAGTATCTGTGGGGGGAAACCTTCATGACCCTCCCTGTCTTCTTTGTGTCGGCCTTGAGGGTATCCAGTCCCGTTATAATGAACTGCAACGTTAGGCGAACCATCGTGACTGCTACTAGCAGCTGATAATGGACGATACTCGCCGTAACCAGGAGGTTGGGTAGGAGCCTGTACCACGTTATCAACCACGCCCACGGTGTGATCTCTGCCGTTATAGACTCCGCCCACTTGAGGGGAACTCCCTGCTGGAAGGAGGTGAAGTTGAGATATTTGAGATGTGAGGTCACTCATGCTCGTCCTCGGGGAAGAAAAGGTCAGATCTGTTGGGCGAGTGCAGTGAGGGAAGTAATGGTCTTGTGACGGGTTGTATGGATAACCTGACTGACTATCTAATAGGAAAGAGAGAGAGGAAGGAGGGAGAAAGAAGACAAGTGTCATTTAAATTTCTCAAAAGATTTCGGCATAGTGCTAAGTAACAAATCATCATTTAATATTACAGCTACATGCTCCATTTTTATAGTTTTTTATGCATATAAAGACCATGTACTATAGTACAGGATCTTTGGCCAGATTTCACCAAAAATGACTAAGAGAGAATTTTTCATTTTTGTATTTTTTGATATACATACAAGTTCTTATGTTGTGTAGCAAGTTTGAACAAATTGCGATCAAATTTGGATTTTTCATGAATTTTTAAAGTTACTCAAAAATCAGGCCAAAGTCCCTGTACTATAGTACAGGGTCTCAAGCCAAATTTCACCAAAAATTACTAGGAGAGATTTCTCCAATTTAATAATATTTTCTGATACATATACATGTTCTTATGTTGTGTAGCAAGTTTGAGCTGATTCCGATCAAATTTGGATTTTTTTACAAATTTTTAAAGTTACCTTAAAAGCTGTTTAGCCCACTTGGCATGCTTTGTGGAAAACGCTACATTTTAAATGTAATATAATATTATTATAAAAAGTGAATAATTATTTTTAATAAGGGAATAATTATTTCTATATTGCAGAGAAATTTATACAATTTCTATGATTAAAGTTATTTAAAATTAGAGCATTTTTAAACACCTTGTCCTTATGTTCAAAAACTGAAGGTACAATCATTACACAAGAGACAAATACAGCCACCAAATAAGGAATCGACAATTCACACTAGCAATGTAACGCGTTATCTTTTAATTAAAAGTGTAGGCGGTCAGCACTTTACAGTTACACAAGACTAAATACCATTCACATAATACTTTCTATTTATTTACATTTTCTAACAATCAAGCATGCTCTAATATGGAGCTGGATACCACAGCTGCCAAATATTCATTCCAATTTAAATTCTTCCCCCAATAATCAGTGAGAACTAATTTAAAAATAACAAGATTGGACCTTCTCTTAAACTACACGCATAATTATAATAATTATGCTGACATGTATGATGTAATCAATACTATAGGAAACTGACATTTAATATCAAAGCTATAAAAATCAAACAATTAATGCACTTGGATAAACAATAGGACACTCTACTACATTCTATATCTTTTATACATGTACATGTACAAGTACATGTACTCAGAAATGATCTTTGTTTGCCTCAGAATGACTAAATGGGCTGAGAATTTTTACACAAAATCCAATTCACATAGTGTACATTACATTTACACATATGTAGATAAAGTTACATGTAGGCTTACAAAAGTATGCATAAAGCTTTGAAGCACAGAGAAGCTTTGAAATTCTAATAACACTGGAGTGTAGCATGAATCTATAATAATTTATAATAGATATTTCCCAGTAGAATTCTCATAATGCAATCGTTGCTTAATTGTCTTGTGTGGTCTCCCTGAATACATACATAGTTGTACTGTGAGTGTCCAGCTAATGCTTTCTACAGGAGATGAACAAATTTGTTAACAATTGACGGGTTTGTTTTGAGTTGCGTAAAATATGGAGGTTTGCTATTGTTGGAGTAAAGTTTAGAATAATAAAGATACACTTATGATATTTTTATCTATCATTTTTATCAGAGCTTCTAATTTCATTATAAGCTTTTTTGATAAATATCAAAGTCCAAAGTCCTCATATATCCACTGCACCTCCTCCCCTTTCTCAACTCCAATGTGTGTGTGAGGGTATTGCATGCCTAGTCGTGCCATCACATAAAATACCCTTTGGATGATATATGCATGTAGCTCCAGAAAATGGCTTCTGTATAGTTCTGTGATATTGCATGGAAGTGACGCAATTAGAAATGCGAAAATAAAGTGGGCAGTATTTTGTATTGTACTTTAACCAAAGAAATTCTCTAATCCTTACATAATAGTAACAACATGATAATACATTTCTTCTTATACAATATTAACAATATAATTTCACATTGCTTCTTATACAATATTAACAACATTATAATTTTACATTGTAATGGCATAAAACCTAAGATAGCACAAGTACATTGTATCAAGAGTAGATAATTAGTTAGGGAGAGTGTCTAACCGCCCTATAGTAGCTGAAACATCACCGCGTAGAACTAAGTCACGTGAGTCCCGAGGCACACTGTCTGATGCTGAAGATTATTAGAAGAATAGGAATGAATTTATGAAACATGTGGAGTGACAGGTGTGGTTTTCATAACTACCCACACCCTATACACGTGGTCCCAGTGGAGGATGATGGAACAGCTTCTCATGAGTAAGTATTAGGCATTCCTGATCATTGAAGAAACACTTATTGATTATGAACCCCTTCAAGTTGTTAGATAAGTATTGAAATACATCAGTGACAGAATAGTCGTCTGCTGTATCTTCCTCATGTAGCACAAACTCGGCCGCCATTTTACAGGTTAATAAGGTTATTAATTACACGCCCATACATAAGAATAGAATTCTGAAACTCCACTACTGATCCAAGTATGCGGAAATGCCCAGAGATAAGCAAAAAAAGACTACGCGGTGATGTTTCAGCTACTATAGGGCGGTTAGACACTCTCCCTAACTAATTATCTACTCTTGATTGTATCCATCACTTAATAGTATAGTGACCTACTGGTGTACAGTACTATTGTAGGGACCGAATCAAAACAGCTATTTAGCTTTAATTTCTTATTGCACAACCAAAGCAAACAAAGTAATATTTTCAGTTTTGAGAAAAAGGGATACAACGATAAGCGATAACAAAACATGCAGTGAGACACATGAACATACATACACGTACATGTACGTACGTATACACACACACACACACATAACAGCTGGGTGGACACAGAGTAAAGAATGACACAGCAAATTATTAGCCGATACATTCAATCCATCTATCGCCCCCTTTAAATACACTCTGGAAATACACAGTAATTATGTGAATTTATGTCCATTTACATATGTAATGTACACATGGTATGTAGGTATTTTAAGTACATTATACGCATGCATCTTTACCTTCTCGTCCATAAGTGCTGCTTGGCGAAGGAGAGGGAACGAAATTATGTCCGTTAAGAGGAGGATAGTTACCATGATAACCTGCACCAATGACCTGGTAGTAGTCTTCGATGATTTTACAAAGGTCTTGTCGGCCCATCTCGCTTAGCTCTAGATAAAGGACCTGGAGGTTGTCTGGTTTGAGGATCATTTTACGGCTCATTAAAGTGAAGAGTTGATGTGCTGAGAATATCCGGTCAGGGCTAAGGCTTATGTGTGTTCCACACCAGGCAAATGCTAGACGATCAACTTCCTCTGCTGTTAGTTTCTGGGAGAGGGCAAGAAGGCAGCGGGTAAAATGCGAGTCTATTGAGTTCAGGGACTGGTCTTCTATTCCTGTACTCGGGCCAGAGGAGGTCTGCTCTGGAATTTGGAAGCCGAAAGACTCGAAATGCGAGAGAAGTTGTCGCCGGTTGATGTCTATCAACTGTCTTGTGAGATATTCTAACTTGTCCGTGGCCAGGAGGCCTTTCTCTTCCAGTACTTGGAAGACATCTTTAGGCGAGTGGATAAAGTCCAGGCGAGCTTCTGGTATGACGTCTCTACAGGCAAACTTTAAGTTTTCCAAGTCCCTGGAGCTCATCTCCTGGGATATGCGAAGCAAGGCCCGCTTGAAGTTCATGGACATGGCTTGAGGTGGTCTCTGATTTCTGTTGAATCTTAGAAGAGTTTATGCTACTGCTTTGAGGTAGAGAGAGAAGAGATAGAGAGGGGTATTCTCCTGCTTTAAAAAGACCCATGCGCGAGGTAGTGTCCCGTTAGTCTACTAAGTCTAGTATTTTGTTCTCTCCTCCCTTTCTCCTCCTTCTCCTCCTCCCACCTCGAAAATGGGTGCCTTTTTATCATCAAGGAGGACCAGAAATAGAGAAGAAACAGAGCAAGACCCGTCTCTCCCTTACCTCGTCTCTCCAGGAGCAAAAGAGAGAGGAGAAGTCCAATTCAAGTCCATGCATCCAGAGCCTGTAAGCGGGCTCTCGGTTGCAAATTCCTCGACTCTCATATCTTGGTCAACAAACACAGTAAAGATGTTATTTTAAAGTAGAAAAATGCTAACTTTCCTCCTTTTCAGTGGATCTACGTGTACGACTGGACCCAGCATTCCATTTTAAACGAATTCTATATGCCTCAAAAAGCTGCCGTAAAGGTAACGGCTATACTTAGCATACCCATCTAGCTATCTTTTTTGTTCTTTATTATATTTTTCTAGGTTGTCTATAATCCGACGTCACAATGGTTGCTCGCTGGTGGTAGGTGTGGTCAGATTTGTGGTTGGAAATGGCCGATGGGCTCTACCAGTGTCGTTCTCGTACCTCCCTCCATTACACTGGCTAAGCATTCGCTGTCAGTTACGGGGCTAGCGTCGAACAAGTGTTAGTTTATTTTGTATGATGTTTTGTATTTTTCTCTCCTTTGATTCACTCTCTCACTCTCTCTCTCTTTTCTGTCCCTCTTCCCTCTTTCTCTTAGTTCACAGTAACTTGCTGGTTTCAGGATCTCGGGATAATTCTGTTCACATTTGGGACGTTGAGACTCAGAAATCACTAAGACATCAAGAAATATCACGCAATCTTGTGAGACAAATAACAAATTATTATTACTATTATTATTATTATTATTATTATTATTATTATTATTATTATTATTATTATTATTATTATTATTATTATTATTATTTTAGGTTACAGATATGAAATGGTTAGGAGGCGAAGAAGGCGACAGTAACACTTCGTCTTGTGTCCTTCAATCAAGTGAAGATAAAACCCTCAGAGTATGGGACGTCAATACATGCTCTGTTACACAGCAGACTCCGCCCAAAAAACATATACAGGTTGGGGGTGTGGCTATTTACATGTACATGTACATGTAGTTTAAGTCGATTGTTAATCGTGTGGACAAATTTGGTGAAATTTTAGATCAAAGGAAACGTATACTATATATAGAAACTTATTCAACACTATAATCCAATACGTGCAACAATCCCTTGTAGTGTTATTATTATTTCATCAGTCTAAACAGTAGTTGTGGTAGTATCAAGTAGTATAGTAGTTGTGTTTTGTGTATTAAATACTCTTTGTAATACAGTACATTTATGTATTGTTTTGTTAAGAGGGAGAGATCTTTTCACCTTATTAGAGTATAATAGGAAGTGAATGTCTTTCCCTGCGTAATTTTATTTGTCTGATGTTTCAACTAGCGTTACATGTATTTAAACATGTACATGTACGTCATATAGGGACAGAAAAATGGAAGCCATAATCTCAGACATTTCACATGAAATTGGATATAGTAATAAACAAGAAAGAGAGAGAGAGAGAGAGAGAGAGAGAGAGAGAGAGAGAGAGAGAGAGAGAGAGAGAGAGAGAGAGAGAGAGAGAGAGAGAGAGAGAGGGAGGAAGAGAGAGAGGGAGAGACAGAGGTTGACTTTTTATAGTTTATTTTATTGTAGCTTACAATGCCCAAGTATGGAAGTCTGTCACTCAGTACATGTACATGTACATGCGTATTGTTGATGCATCCATTTTGAAAGCAAATCAAACTAGTGTTGACAAGACAAGCCAGATTAAACCGGAAAGAACAAAGCTCACACTGAATGCCATGTTTGTCAATGAGCTGTACTTATGTTGTTACACGTATACATGTACGTGTACATATACATGTATGTACACATAAAGTCGCGTACACGTACACGCATGTGGTCGGTTTATAAGTGGGCGGGAAGTATAGGAATGGTGGCAGGTGCTGTTTGTTGTGTTTTGTGTGTTTTGCTTCATAATTAAGGTGGGTCTCATGACAATAGTTACGGTATAATTATTTAAAATGATGTCACACCTTGACTATTGTGCATAGCTAAAAAATACCTGATTTCTTTAAAATAAGAGACAGCATGTTTCCCTTTTCTTTTTGTATCCATTTCTCCCTCCTTCTCTCTTTTTTCCCTTCTCCTCTCTCTCTCTATCACTCTCATTCTTTAGTTATGTTGTACATCAGATCCTAATGGATACTATTTGCTTGGAGGGAGTGGAGGGCATGGACAAGGAGAAGGGGCTGAACTAACAGTAAGAATTGAGAGGTTTAACATTTTGGGAAATTTTACTTATTAATTATTCACATTATTAGCACCGAGTGAGATACCATATAGATATAGCCAGAAAGTTTCATGGCAAAAAACTTTTGTGGTTTGGTGGCTCCCAGTATATTTGTGGTTTTTATTTCCGTGGATCATCAGTGAAGCATCCACAACTCTCATCAACCTGCAAATATTTCATGGTTTTTAATTTCGTGGTTTTTAATTTTGTGGTGTCATTCCAAACCACAAAAGTTCTTGGCCACGAAGCTTTCCAGCTATATGGTATTAACAGTAATTTACTAGTCACAATTAAAATTGTCTCTCCCCCTCTCTCTCTCTCTCCCTTCCTCTCTCTCTCTCCCCCCCTCTCTCTCTCTCTCCCCCCCCCTCTCTCTCTCTCTCTCCCTCTAGCTATGGGACAGGAGAGTACTGAGTAAGGGCCCACTTAAAGAAATGGTTGGTCACAAGGGAAGTGTAAATGGCTGCCTCTTCCTTGATAACGACTCGTCCAACGACAAACTGTTAGTGATTTGTTATTGACTTAACATGAACTCACTGCTCTCTCAGTTTTTATATCCATTTTTTATTTTCATTATTTTTCTCTGAGTATCATTATACTTTTAATCTTCTCATTTATTTTTTAGAGTTGCTTCCTGTTCCAGCGACAGCACTGTCAAGATATGGAGTACAACAACTGGAGGTATGTATCTTGAATAATTAACTGTTTTCTGCTGTTGGGTGGAGCTATTCTTAATATAAAGAATTAGTTCTAATTTATGCATGCAGCTCTACCCAATTGCAAAGTTTATTTGGAAACTCATACATGTATATGTGTAATTTTGTTTGCATAAGTACCAAATGCAGGACATTAATTTTTGTTAGTTATTTATTGGTAATAATTTTTATGTTGATTACAGGTTCTGTTTTGAGCGAGTACATTGGTGGAGGGGCAGGGCCGGTATCAGGAATAGTCAGTCCCAGTCCTGAAACGTGAGTATGGAATTACAGGGTATGGGAATGAGATTATTTAATGTTCCTTTACAGACTGGCAGCTAGTACATTCAATGAAGGTGTGTATGTTTGGAAGCTGGTTTCTGATTCATCAATGGAGCTAAGACTGAGGTCTAAATATTAACAAGAGTGCATGGCTACCCGATCACTTAAATCAGAATCGATATTGTCATTGTAATTTATTTTTTGATAATAATATGGGAATGTTTTAAAAGAGCCATTCAATTATATTTTGTTTCAAAAAACGTAATAAAAATGGGGGGGGGTGTTTTTGAGCCATTTTTTGCATGGAACAGAGCCTGTGGTATTTTTCTTTTAATTGGCATATTTGTACATGCTCTTAACTAGGCAATTTCACTCAGACTTAGCTTTAAATGTTATTTAAAATTCTAGCCCTAGTTCAAACTAATTTTAATTATGATGACATTAATGTCAAAGAATGTTTCAGTTCTTTTAAGAGACCCATTTCTAGTTCATTCTAGCTCTACTTGCCAAATTTTTTTTTGTGTGACAACCATGAGTAATATAGTCTTCCTCAGTGTAGTACCACTCACACTGCAAGTATAAAGACCACTGTCAGCTACTTTAGCTGATTTTATTACTAAGATAATCTTTACACCTGGACTAGTAGAAGAACCGCCATGTTGAATCTTATACCGAGTGTTTTCGAGATTGTCAACCATAAATTCAGTTCCTGCAGGTATCAAGCCACTCCAAGAAACTCCATAATATTTTGGTAGGTATCCAGTGAAAAGACATGATAGTGTGGCATCATTCCCTTCTCCTACAATCACAGTATCAGCTGGTGTTGATACACTACCTATTGTGTCATAGGAGAAATAAGAACGTGCAATTAATCTGCATTCATGAGTGTGCATGCAATATTGTGGATATTAGCAACTATTTCTAGTTATTGCTGCTGTGAGTAAAATTTCATGCATTGCAAATATTATTATAATAATTATTGTTAAGTATAATGTAGAATGAAATTATGATATCATAATAGGCACTAGTTGCATTGGTATAAGTACTATCTGTACATTTATGGTAAATTTTCAAGTCAACTTACTAAACAGTATCAAATTGATAGTTCTTGTATTTGTGTTGGGTTCTATGACACCCCATACTGATTCACCCATTGCTAGATAAGAGGCAGAGCAAGTATAGTTCCCAGCATCAGCAGCACTGATATTAGATAACATCAATATACTGGTCCTAGTGGTATCTGCTACTTTAATCACTCCATTACTAACTCCAGGACCAGTCCAAGTCCAATTAAAGGTTCCATTATTAACAACTGTGCAGGATAAGTTAAGAGATGACTGTACTCTATCAAGCAGCAGTGTTTCATTAGGAGACTTGAATACGATTGGAACAGCAGGAAAAGGAATAGGATCTATAAAAATAAGGAGTCATGATCATGCATGAGCATAATATGCACATTAGTGTAGTTACCTTTGTCTGTAAAGAGTCTTATTTCACTGATCAAAGTTTGAGTTACAAGATCTGATGAAGTGAGAAAAAAATTCAAACCAATGTAATAATTAAATGTGTGCTCATTAGTAAGTGGCTTTGGGTCGAGTGCAATCATTGAAAGCTTCCTAGTGTCATTATCAGACTGGGATACTTCATAATTATTAATGAACGTGAAGTGAATATGATCAACATAAGGATGAAAAGTAAACACTTTTAGACGAGACATTCCATACAGCCCATATCCTAAGGATGGATTACTGTAGTAGTATATATCAATGCGAGTCAAGGAGTGATTCAGAGGTATAGCATATGCGTAAAACACAATCCAAAAAGATTTTTTCCATTCTACAAAGTGATCAGAATTAAAGGCCAATCCTTCATTAGTTACACCATCGTACAGCCTGCAAGCAAGGGTAATTTTGTCTATATAGTTACAAAAAATATAAGGATCCTTGACTTGATTAGCGTTTGAGGGAGTGCTCACAGCGAAGCCTGGTATTATTACTAAAAACAAAGACCTCATATTAATTATGATATTCATGATTATTAATTACTTCCATGCACAATTTGCAATGAAGATTGTATAGAGGAATGACAGTAATAACAATTTGGTCAATGCTGCCTATAAACAGTAATAATAATAATAATAATAATAATAATAATAATAATAATAGTAATAATGAATAATGAATAATATTAACCGTTGTAACTTCATTAACTTGTTAGTACTGTCTTTCATCACATTATTGCAATACTGCAACATTCCCTAGCATGCAGGGTTGCACGTAACACAGCAGAATGAGCATGCATGTTGCACAAAACACCACAAGAATAAAGCATTGTAAATTTCACTTTTTAGCAATTAAACATCCATAAATTTTCAGTATTCAATATGGTAGCATATATTGCCTTAATTTCGTGAAAATTGTCACACAGATTATGGTAGGGCTGCATGAAACATGGTCTCATCTGCAGACTGACAAGACCGTAGAAGAAATAATAATTAGAACGACATGGTTTGTCTTATGCATTGCATAAATGCACATGATGGTAAAAAATAAAATAATTATTGTGTGCTACAATTTAACATTCCTAATTCATTTACATGTAGCTATAGTAGATCTACTAAAACAGAGATAGGAGACAGGGTCTAGCTGACAAAGACACTATAGAAATAGAATTCAAGTAGTTTAATCTAAGACTACATTAAAATTACGAGTGTACTGTCCTACTCACCTGGTACATAATACTGAGAAGCAGCAGCAGGGGCAAAGAGGAAAAACAGTAAGACTAGTCCAAGCTTTAAAGAATTGATCGAATGATTGAGAAGCAAGGTGTGAGCTGAGTCTACGTGGGCGTAGCTTAGGTCAATTTTAATGATTCTAATGCACTGAATCAAGCAAAAAATGCATGTAGTGTGTCTATGGAGCTGAGACCTCTTTGATGGTTATGAGATCACTTCAATTAAAATTATAATAATTATTATATTAGGTAATCTAATTATAATTATTATGACTAGATCACTACATATTAATGTCCTTATGCTATCCATGTAGAAAGTTTGAGCCAATTCCGACTTAAATTTTTCAAGTTATGGCCATTATAAAAATTTGCCAAAATCTGAAAAGTATTTGATTATTTTCCAAAAAATGGCTGAAAAATCACTCCATTTAAATTATTTTAAACATTAAATTAATTAATTTTAACATTAAATTTAGCATTTTAAAGACTCCTTGCTAGTTTTGCTAGAAACTAGTAAATCCAATTAAATTTAAAATTAATATTATTTAAAATTCTAGCCCTAGTTCAAACTAATTTTAATAATGATGATATTAATGTCATCATGGAATGTTTCAGTTCTTTTAAGAGACCCATTTAGTTCATTCCAGCTCTACTTGCCAACTTGTTTTCTGCGTGACGACCATGAGTAATATAGTCTTCCTCAGTGTAGTACCACTCATACTACAAGTATAAAGACCACTGTCGGCCACTTTAGCTGATTTTATTATGAAGATACTCTGTACAGCTGGCCTAGTAGAAGAACTGCCATGCTGAGTCTTATACTGAGTGTTTTCATGATTGGCAATGATAGCATTAGATGGTATCAAACCACTCCAATTAATTTTATAATTAATTGGTAGGAATCCAGTGAAAAGACATGATAATGTGGCATCATTCCCTTCTTCTACAATCACAGTATTAGCTGGTGTTGATACACTACCTATAGTGGCACAGGAGAAGGAAATAACATTATTCAATATTAGCAACCATTTGTGACAAAAGGGTACGAATGAATAGGCACTATAGCTGCATTAGCAAGTACATTAATGGAAAATTTTTAAGTCAACCTACTATAAATTATCAAATTGATAGTTCTTGTATTTGTGTTGGGTTCTATAATGCCCCATGCTGATTCACCCATTGCTAGATAAGAGGCAGAGCAAGTATAGTTCCCAGCATCAGCAGTGCTGATATTAGATAACATCAATATACTGGTCCTAGTGGTATCTGCTACTTTAATCACTCCATTACTAACTCCAGGGCCAGTCCAAGTCCAATTAAAGGTTCCATTATTAA
>NW_003546285.1:276095-278089 GCF_000090795.2 Amphimedon queenslandica | reverse complement strand
GAGTCTTATTTCACTGATCAAAGTTTGAGTTACAAGATCTGATGAAGTGAGAGAAAAATTCAAACCAATGTAATAATAAAATGTGAGCTTAAGTGGCTTTGGGTTGAGTGCAATCATTGAAAGCTTCCTAGTATCATTATCAGACTGGGATACTTCATAATTATTAATGAAGGTGAAGTCAATATGATTAACATAAGGATCGTAATTAAACACTTTTAGACGAAACATTCCATACAGCCCATATCCTAAAGTTGGATTACTGTAGTAGTATATATCAATGCGAGTCAAGGAGTGATTCAGAGGTACAGTATCTGCGTAAAACACAATCCAAAAAGAGTTTTTCCATTCTACAAAGTGATCAGAATTAAAGGCCAATCCTTCATTAGTTACACCATCATACAGCCTGCAGGCAACCGTAATTCTTTTTTCATAGTCACAAAAAATATAAGGTGGATTCTTGACTTGATTAGCGTTTGAGGGAGTACTCACAGTAAAGCCTGGTATTCTTACTATAAAACAAAGTATTCATAATAATTATGATATTCATGATTATTAATTACTTCCATGCACAGTCTGCAATGAAGATTGTATGAGGAATGACAATAATAACAATTTGGTCAGTTCTGCCTATAGAAAATAAATAGTAATAATAATAATTTTAATAATAATAACAATAATAACAATAATAATAACAATTACATATAGCTACAGGTAAACTGTTGTAACTTCATTATCTTGTTAGCACTGTCTTTCATCACATTATTAAAATACTGCAACATTCCCCCAACATGCAGTAACACAGTTTCTACAGGTAGCCTGTCAATATAGCATGCATGTTGATCATGGTATAGGGCTAAAACACTAGCACGGTCTCATCATAATTTTATCAGACAAGATTAGACTAAAAATTAACATTCCCAATCTATCTACATGTACTAAAGCAGAATGCAGTGCAGACTGAGATGAGAGACAGCGGAGGCACTAGTAGAAATTCAAGTAGTTTCAAGTATAATAAGACTACATTAAAATTATAAGTGTGCTGTCTTACTCACCTGGTACATGATACTATACTAAGCAGCAGGAGGGCCAACTAGTGAGAATGAAAACAGCAAGACTAGTCCAAGCTTACAGATCAGAGAAGAACGAGGTGCGAGACTACGTGGGCGTAGCTAGGTCAATTTTGCATGAAGGTGTGTATGTTTGGAAATTGATTTCTGATTCGTCAATGGAGCTAAGAGCTAAATAATAACAAGAGTGCATGGCTACCTGATCACTTAAATCAATTCAATCATATTTTGTATCAGAAAACGCAATAAAAATCAGTCTGGGGTGTTTTGAGCCATTTTCTGGATGGACCAGAGCCTGCGTGGTATTTTTTAAATTGGCATATTTTTAATGCTCTTAACTAGTCAAAATCAGCTTAAACTGTTATTTAAAATTCTAGCCCTAGTTCAAACTAATTTTAATAATGGTGACATTAATGTCATGGAATGTTTCGGTTCTTTTAAGAGAGCCATTTAGTTCATTCCAGCTCTATTTGCCAACTTGTTTTCTGCGTGACGACCATGAGTAATATAGTCTTCCTCAGTGTAGTACCACTCATACTACAAGTATAAAGACCACTGTCAGCTACTTTAGCTGATTTTATTATGAAGATACTCTTTACAGCTGGCCTAGTAGAAGAACTGCCATGTTGAGTCTTATACTGAGTGTTTTCATGATTGGCAATGATAACATTAGATGGTATCAAGCCACTCCAATTAATTTTATAATTAATTGGTAGGAATCCAGTGAAAAGACATGATAGTGTGGCATCATTCCCTTCTTCTACAATCACAGTATTAGCTGGTGTTGATACACTACCTATAGTGGCATAGGAGAAGGAAATAACATTATTCAATATTAGCAGCAAAAGGGTATGGATGAATAGGCACTATAGTCACATTAGCAAGTACATTAATGAAAAATTTTAAAGTCAACTTACTATAAATTAT
>NW_003546285.1:266976-276085 GCF_000090795.2 Amphimedon queenslandica | reverse complement strand
TTATCAGACTGGGATACTTTATAATTATTAATGAAGGTCAAGTAAGTAGGATCAACAAAGGATAGGAAGTAAAAACTTTTAGACTAGACACTCCATAAAATCCATATCCTAAGGATGGATTACTGTAGTAGTATATATCAATGTGAGTCAAGAAGTGATTCAGAGGTACAGGCCGTCCAAACCCTGAGAGAAATTCAATCCGAAAAGATCTTTTCCATTCTACAAAGTGATCAGAATTAAAGGCCAATCCTTCATTAGTTACACCATCATGCAGCTTGCAGCCATCACTAATTATGCTTTCATAGCCACAATAAATATAAGGATCCTTGACTTCATTAACTGTTGAAGGAGTACTCACAATGGAGCCTGCTATTTCTACTATAAAAGAAAGGCCTCATATTAACTATGATATTCATGATTATTAATTACTTTCAAAAGTTAATGAAGGTTGTATGAGGAATGACAACACTAATATAAAAAACAATGATTTGGTCAGTGCTGCCTATAGACCTCTTCAGGTGAGATTGACGGTGGCCTATGAATATCATTACTGTTTATTACGGTATCCACCTACGGTGATAAGTGGCCGCCATTTTGGACGGCAAGATTCAATGGAGGATGAATGAAGAAAAGGCAAAACTGATTCTTTTCTTTGGCATGAAGCTTTTTCAAGCTACAAAAGCTGGTTGGAGGAAAGAATGGTCGCTGCTAAGCATCTCCTAAAAGGGATTTGGTGCAATATGAAGCATATTCTTTATTACAGCTTGCTTTCTGCATTAGCCCATTCATACTCCATAGAAAGTTGCCGTCCACGAAAATTATTTCAGAGTCAGCCAGGCTCAGTCACGCCCCTTGCCGTATATCATTCTTTGACGTAATTCATTCTCACCCAAAGAGGTCTATAGTTATAATAATAATAATAATAATAATAATAATAATAATAAATTTCATATAGCTACAGGTAAACTAGTGTAACTTCATTTGAACTTGTTAGCACTGTCTTTCATCACATTATTGCAATACTGCAACAATCCTCATCATACAGTGTTAGTGAATAGAACATGAAATACCCAAGGATAAAGCTTTGTAAATTTCTTTTTTTAGCAAAATTGAACATCAAAATTTTTTTATTAAACTACACCGTATGTGCATGTGAACATAGATCTATGGTAGGGCTGAAACACTATACCAGTAGTCATAATTTCATCAGGCAAGACTAGAACAAATAATAATTAGAATGACATAGCTTTTCTCATACATGCACATAATGTAAAATTAACATTTCCAATCTATCTACAGGGTTATAGCTAGTAAAGCAGAGGTGAGAGACAGAAACACTGGCTACTGAGAATTCAAGTAGTTTAATCTAAGACTACATTAAAATTACCAATGTACTCTCTTACTCACCTGGTACATGATACTGAGAAGCAGCAGCAGGGGCAAAGAGAAAGAACAGTAAGACTAGTCCAAGCTTTAAACAAGGTGACAGTTGAGATCGAGGTGTGAGTCTACGTGGGCGTAGCTTTGGTCAATTTTAATGCAAAAATAGTTTGTGTGATCATATCTCATGCATCTATTAAGCTGAGATCACATCAAAGCAGAATTAGAATTGTCATTGTAGCATTATTACTATTCATCATTCATTTGAAGTCTCAAAATTTACAAAATATTAATAATAATAATAATAATAATAATAATAATAATAATAATAATAATAATAATAATAATAATAATAATAATAATAATAATAATTCATCGAGTATCATTTTGATTTCACAGCTGATATGTTTGGAGGCAAAGGCATCGAACCGAACCATGACAACTACAAATAGAAGAAAAATCATAAGGAGTCATCTCTTCTCTCTCTTCCATTACTTTATATTGCAAATAATCTCTAATATATTTCTCCTCTGCACTATTAAGCTCTAGCAGTGTTGATATAGCCTTTACTAATTGAAGTGCCTGGAAAAAAGAGGTGAGAAAAAAATTGATGAGTGGGTGAGCCCCTTTAATTAAAATTAATTAATTAACGTTACCTCATCTTCTTTTGTGCATATAAATCTTATGACAACATTTTTGAGGTATCTTGAGTTGAACAGTAAAGGAAAGGAATGTCATATGTCATGATATGTGCATGTGTGAAGCTATTGGCTTAATGGACAAAATACACAAGGCTATATATAGTCATGGTTTTTTCCAAAAAATGGCTAAAAAATCACCCCCAATTTTTATTACATTAAAAAATACATATTAATGTCCTTAAGCTATGTAGAAAGTTTGAGCTGATTCCGACTTAAATTTTTCAAGTTACGACCAATTTAAAAAATTAGCCAAAATCTGAAAAATACCCAAGGCTATAGCCCATGCTTTTTTCTGAAAAATGGCTTAAAAATCACCCCCAATTTTTATTACATTTTAAAATACATATTGATGTCCTTAAGCTATGTAGAAAGTTTGAGCTGATTCCGACTTAAATTTTTCAAGTTACGACCAATTAAAAAAATTAGCCAAGATCTGAAAAGTACCCAAGGCTATAGCCCATGCTTTTTTCAGAAAAATGGCTAAAAAATCACCTCCAATTTTTATTACATTTTCTGATACATATTGATGTACTTATGCTGTGTAGAAAGTTTGAGCTGATTTTGACTTAAATTTTTTAAGTTACGGCCATTTTAAGAAATTTGCCAAAATCTGAAAAACACCCAAGGCTATAGCCCATGCTTTTTTCTGAAAAATGGCTAAAAAATCACCCCCAATTTTTATTACATTTTTTGATACATATTGATGTCCTTATGCTATGTAGAAAGTTTGAGCTGATTCCGACTTAAATTTTTCAAGTTACGACCAATTTAAAAAATTAGCCAAAATCTGAAAAATACCCAAGGCTATAGCCCATGCTTTTTTCTAAAAAAAAAAGGCCAAAAAATCACCTCCAATTTTTATTACATTTTTTGATACATATTGATATCCTTATGCTATGTAGCAAGTTTGAGCTAATTAAAGTTATGGCCATTAAGAAATTTGCCAAATTATGAAAAATACCCAAGGCTATAGCCCAATGCATGCTTTTTTCCCCCAAAAAATGGCTAAAAAATCACGCCCAATTTTTATTACATTTTCTGATACACATTGATGCCCTTAACTACAGCTATGTAGAAATTTTTTAGCTATGAGAGCATTTGAATAATCTTGCCAAAACCTAATATTTTTTATATATCTACACGTGTACTATTAATAGTTTATAAGGATACTGGAAGTTGATGTCTGTGGCATCAAATTTTTTAGCATCTAATGGAGAGAGAGGGATCTCTGTTGTAACAGGAAGAGAAAGAGGAGGAACAGGAGGAGGAGGAGGAGGGTCAGGCTGCTTCTGGAAAGAGAGAGAGAGAGAGAGAGAGTTTCATAAATTCTTTTTATTTGACTTACTGTTTCTTTGCTCATCAAAGCTTTTCTCAAGTCATTAATCTTTTGTTGCTGTACTTTTATAGCCTAAAATTATAATAAAAGTAATAAATAAATAAATAAACAATAATAATAATAATAAATAATAAGATATACTTTGCTTTTTTCTTCTATTTCTTCCTCTAAAGTTTCGCTGTATCTCTTCAGCTCTAGCAACTGAACCTACATGTAATCAAAAATAATTAGAAATACTTTACTAAATCCCTTTAATCAACATTTGACTCAATTATTATAATAAAAATAATATCGATCTCACACTGTTAATTATTAATTAATAAAATAAAACAAAATGGCCGACCTCATACTGAGGGTTAAACCTCTCATCATAATCGTCATCATCATCGTCCAGTCTATTCTCTACTGGTAACAAAGCCGGGTCCGATGGATCCCGTGGGACTGGACGAGGAAGAGGCTCCACCTCTTTCCTGTAGACGCCCCCTGGGGTGCTCCGGAGGGAATTTGTAAATGAAGAGGCCATCCGAGACTTTGAGTAGCCATCCAGGACCGTGTTTACTACCGGCTGGTCGGGCAATTCTGTGACTAGTCTATCCAGTTTCTCCTCTTTCTCTAAAATAGCATAAATAATGATAGTGCATTATACATTGTACATGTTAAATTATAAAAATTGAGAATTCTCTCCTTTTCATTTTTGGTGAAATTCAGCCAAAGACCATAGCTATAGTACAGGGACTTTCGTCCAAATTTGGAGCAACTTTTAAAATTCGTACAATGTTTGTTATTATTTATAGAATACCTTTTAGTTCTTTCTTAAGTTGCTTCATTTGCTCCCGAAGCTCATCAATTTCTTTCTTATGATCCAGCCTTAGTTTATCTATAGTCGCTGAATGAGAGCTCTCTTGATCTTCCAGCTGTAACATATATATTGAAATAATTACATGTACAATAATTTATGTTGTATTACATGTATAAACCTCTATTTCTCTATCTCCTCTCTCTCAATTCTCCCTCCTCCTCTCTCTCTTCTTTTTTGATTTAAATAAAACTACATGTAAATGTACACTCCTTCCGCCTCTTTTTCCACCTGTTGGTCTTTATCCGTTAAATTATTCTTTTGCTCTTCAATCAGTTCATCCAGTTGCTGTCTCCGTTTCTCAACGTCAGCCAGTGAGCTTCTAATCTTGAGTACCTCGGTGTTGAGGTGAGAGAGTCGAGAGTCTTTCTCACCTAGCGATGACTGTAGTGACGAGACTGAATCTTGTAATATTTGCTAGAGAAAAAAAGAGTGAGGGTAATCTAATTATAAAGGTACAATTTTTTGTACTACATGTACATGTACATTTAATTTAGTAAAAGGTCGTTAAAATCCTGACACCACATAAATTTAAAATGCAAACAAAATAAATAAAAAATTCTAAATTAATAGAGAATATATGTACATTAAATTTTAATATAAATTTTATTTCAAACAGAGCACTACAATTTCTTGTCTCACTGTTTTCTTCTTGAATGACATTTGATCTTCATGTCTTTGCTTGGATTGAGCCGCCATCTATATGAGAGACAATCGTATCCATGGTTACTCTAATGCCTCGCCCACCTACCCGAGTTTCGTAGATCTCGATATCGAAATCTCTTTGACGCAATCTTGACTCAAGATCATTTACCTTTACATTATATATTAATAATTAATTTACTTGTTATTAATATATAATTATATATACATAATTATATTAATTAATAATTAATATATTAATTAATTAATTAATTAATATATTAATAATTTACATTATATATTAATAATTAAGTTACTTACTTGTTCTTGTAGTTTTTGTATTACGTCTTCTTTCTCATAATCTCCATAAATCTGAAGTCTAGAAAATAGCATCAGCATTTAAAATATTTCCCCTCTATTCATTAAAATTAAGTTTTACCTTGACGTCAAGCTGTCAGCACTCCATGTCAATTCTTTATTCTTTTTCTCCATCTTACGGCATTCAATCATCTTCTACAAAATAAAACGACAAAAACAAAAATAGTAACTTCACTATCTTATAATAATAATAATAATACTCTATGCATTATTTTAATTTAGCGTTTAAAGATCCAAACTAGTACATGAAGTTAAAGTACAATAGGAAGACACTCCTTTACCTCTGACAGGGATTTCTCCAGTGATTCTATTTTATCATTTAGCTCTTTCTCGTTCTTTTCCTTTGCACTCAACAGCTGGTTGTATTGTTTCCTTAGAGAGACCAGTTCACTTGTTAACTGACTCAAAATGGACTGAGCTCTCTGTAAATAAAGACATATTTAATACAACTAATTTTAAAATAATCAAATTAAATAAATAGTTTAAAAGGAAATAAAAAAGATAGAAAAGTTCTTAATAAATGAAGAGCTTACAAAGTTTTTAAAAGCAATATTTTCAGAGTAAATAAAGAATCAAATGATGGCTGTAAAACTACTCCAATTTTAATTGTACCAATATAATTTTATTAATAAACATGTATATATATTTTTATATTAATTTTTCAGACTAATTAATTTTATTTCTCACGTCGTTTTTCTTTGAAGAAGGCTTTGTTCCAACTTCCTCTACTTTGCCATCAGACTCTTCAGTTTTATTATCAGATTCAACAAGACTCTTTTCAACAGTACCAGTCTCATTCAACTGGGCAGGGTCAGTCTCTCTCTCAGGACTCTTAGAAGACTCCTCACTAATCTTTACCGGCTCAGGCCCCTCCTGCTGTGACCGTATCACACTACCTGGCGGGGCCTTGAGAGGAGAGAAATCTGCATTACCCTCTTCCTCTATTTTCTCCTTTAGTCTTTTAAACATAATAAATCCACCATTAAAATAAAAATTAAATAGGGGCGTGGCTAAAATTAAGATTGTATTTTTAACCCCTCCAATGTCAGCTAATACTGTTCTAAAACGTGTTGCTGCTGCTTTTGACTCCTCTCTCTTTCTAAGACCTCTTTGCAAGCTCTACAAGACTAATATGGCGTCCACTAGAGTGGTAGACATGAGAAGTGACACTGTTACGACTCCCACCGAGCCCATGAGAGCAGCAATGGCTGGAGCAGCAGTCGGTGATGACGTTTATGGTGAAGACCCAACAGCTATTGCTTTGCAAGGAAAAATGGCTAGTCTTTTAGGCAAAGAGGCCGGCCTGTTCTTGCCTACGGGGACAATGTCTAATCTGGCAGCTCTGATGTGTCATGCTAACGGTAGAGGAGAGGAAGTTATATTAGGCGATCGCTCTCATATATCAATATGGGAACAAGGAGCCATTGCTAGTTTAGGTGGGATCTTCCCTCGACAAGTGAGGAACAATCCGGATGGGACGCTCGACCTAGACGAACTCGTTTCTAAAATTCACCCCGGGGGGCACGACGGCCACTACTGCCTCACGAAAGCGATAGTCATCGAGAATACTCAAAATTTCTGTGGCGGGGCCCCGATCAGCCCGGAATACATGGACAAGGTAGCGTCCATTGCTAGGAAGCACTCTCTTAAGATACACGTTGATGGAGCAAGACTATTCAATGCTGCGACTGCTCTAGATGTAGAGGCAAAGGAGCTGGTGAAACATGCTGATACTGTTAGCGTTTGTTTATCTAAAGGACTTGGAGCTCCAGTGGGTAGTGTCCTCGTTGGATCGAAAGAAACTATTGATCGATGTCACAGGATACGCAAAGCCCTTGGGGGAGGGATGAGACAGATTGGGGTACTTGCTGCTCCTGGGCTCGTTGCGTTGGAGACGATCCTCCCTCTTTTGAAAACGGATCACGAGAATGCAAAGCTGTTTGCTCAAGGTGTTGCTGGTTTCGGGGAGTTTGGGGTCACGGTTGATGTGGAAAGAGTTCGTTCTAACATGGTTCTCTTTTCTATCGAGCGTGATGACCTCAGAGCTGAGAGGTTCTGTGAGTTCATGGAAGAGGAAGGAAGTTCGGATAGTCCTCCATTTTTAAAGGCGAGATTGCTAGCACAAGGGACAGATGGTAAAGTAGTGAGGGCTGTGTTCCATCATCAGGTGAGCAGAGAAGACACTGAAGATGTATTGAAGAAAATGAGAAACATCCTTAGCAAGAAATATTAATTTTTTTGATTATTATTAATATTTATAACTATTAATAATTATTAGATAATGGTTATTAAAAATTGTTGGTACGGAGATATACGGATTGTGACTTTTAAATATCCGGAATCAAAATGGCGTCCGATCATGTGTTCAAACGTCCCGAGAGGCTTATAAAAAATGAAGCAAGCATGGACAAATGGCTCAATTCAGAAGTAAACTTCCTCCTAAATGCTACCTCCTTCTATTACTCCTTTTACTAGGCCTATTCCAATTTCATTGGTTGGATAAAAATCCTCTCAGAATCAGTTAGAGGCAAGACTGTATCCAGTGCTCCTCCAGGATCTGAGGTGAGTTCCTCGTGTCACGTGACTCTCACGTGATCCCCACACAGGCTACGAAGAAAGTTCTCTCGGTATTGGATCAGCTGTCGGTGTGGGTGGATGAGATACCTGCTGTCGATCAGCCTCAGAGATTTGGAAACATTGCTTTTCGCTCCTGGCTCGATAAAGTGAAAGCTGTGAGTTTTTAATTTTACCTTTTTAGTGAGTGTGGCTTGATAATGACACGCCTATTTTAACTTGTAATGCTTTTAAAATGTAAACCTTGATTAATAATTAGCAGAGATTGGGGGGGTGGAGATATTAAAAATACTCACTACTTTCCATTTTGAATGATTATACTCATGCTCAATGGCCCGTGGCCAAAAATTTGCCAAATTGAAACCCACCAATCTCTAAAAGTTTAGCAATTTTCAAAAATTACCAGTTACATGTACAAGTAGTGTATGTTAGGGTTTCCCAAGGGATTTTGGCTTTTAGTGCCAATGGAGCTTCTTTTTAGTGGATTGTCAAGTTGCTCAAAAATTGGGCCAAAGGTCCTGTAATGTAGTACAGGGTAGTTTGACAAAAATGACTAGGAGAGAATTCTAAATTTTTATAATTTTATCTGATGCATATACATGTTCTTATGTTGTGTATCAAATTTGAGCTGATTCCGATCAAGTTTTGATTTTTCTACGAATTTTTAAAGTTACTCAAAAATTGGGCCGAAGTTCCTGTACTATAGTACAGGGTTTTTGGCCAAACTTTGCCAAAATTGACTAGGAGAGAATTCTTCATTTTTATAATTTTCTCTGATGCATATACATGTTCTTATGTTGTGTATCAACTTTGAGCTGATTACGATCAAATTTGGATTTTTTATGAATTTTTAAAGTTGCTCCAAAAGCCATGTACTGTATTGTAGTGCTTGTCAGCTCATGAAGCTCATGCTGTTTAGCTCACTTAGCATGCTTTGTGGGAAACCCTGTGTAGCTAAAGAACAGTTCTTTAATACTGTATAGTACACTTTATGTACTAGTAAACTATGATATACATTCTTTCATTTCTTTTTTCTTAGAATGCCAGACAATTAATTGAGTCAATACTACCTGAAGATCTTAAAGGAGCCGCAGTAGAATTAGAAGTCTATTTCTTAGGTATATAATATCTACATTTATAAGCATACATGTACATGTACATGTACATGTACATGTACATGTAAAAGTTAATGTCATTAACAGTGATTAATGTGTTTAAGTGAATGTACATGTACATGTACAA
>NW_003546285.1:264213-266966 GCF_000090795.2 Amphimedon queenslandica | reverse complement strand
ACTTTCTCTTTGTTCTCTCTGTCTCTGTCTCTGTCTCTGTCTCTGTCTCTCTCTCTCTCTCCCTCCCTTCCTCCCTCCCTCCCTCCCCCCTCCCTCTCTCTCTCTCTCTCTCTCTCTCTCTCTCTCTCTCTCTCTCTCTCTCTCTCTCTCTCTCTCTCTCTCTCTCTCTCTCTCTCTCTCTCTCTCTCTCTCTCTCTCTCTCTCTCTCTCCCCTCTCTCTCTCCCCTCTCTCCCTTTCTTCCAGAGGGTTTTGGTAACTACACTAGGATTGATTATGGCACTGGTCACGAGGCAAAGTTTATGGCATTTCTGTGCTGTTTGATGCAGATCCGTGCCATACCATTGGAAGACAAAGAAGCTGTTGTACTGAGGATAGCAGTAAAGTGAGAAAGAGGAAGAGGGAGGAAGAGAGAGGGGGAGGGAGAGAGAGGGGGAGGGAGAGAGAGAGAGAGGAAGTTAAGGAGAAAGGAAAAGAAAGGAAAGTGGGTGAAAAAATTAGCATAATTAATGAGGGGCAGGCATCTCAGCTGTGGTTTTTACATGTACATGTACATTAGCTGTGTGTGTGTCTTTCATTTTCTGCTTCCTTTTCATTTGGTTGTTGTACTTTCCCTTCCTAACCTCAATCTCTTATGGTGACTCCCTCCTTTAATAATTATTTTTAATTATATCACATCTTTATCTCTCTCTTGTCTCTCTCTCTCTCCAGGTACCTTGATTTAATGCGCAAAATTCAAAAGGTCTATCGATTAGAGCCAGCTGGCAGCCATGGAGTATGGGGACTGGACGATTATCAGTTTATACCTTTTATATGGGGAGCAGCCCAACTTATTGGTGAGGAGAGAGAGAGAGAGAGAGAGAGAGAGAGAGAGAGAGAGAGAGAGAGAGAGAGAGAGAGAGAGAGAGACTATCCTGTAATTATCACTATGCGTAATTTGATGCTTCCACACCCAAATATATCAAATATCCACGATTTCCAAATAAGGCAACCGCCCGCTATCTAATTAAACATGTGGGCGTTAGTGTGGGTGTGTTTAAGGAATGCAATGCCGTGTCCTTTGATTGCAGACTGTATGTCTAGGGTATAATTGCCCTAGTGAATGTCTCCCAGTCTGTCTATGTGACTCTGTCTCTCTCAAATATGCCAATAAATATTTTGGTGTGTTGCCTGGTTAATGATTCACTTCTAATGGACAGCATTCTGGCGACACCACTATAATAATATATAATATATAATAATATATAATATATAATACTGCACTATAATAATCATCTCCTGTATGTATTAAATCATCTCTGTATTAAAGATATTTTTTAAATATAATTTTTTTTAAAGATTAAAGGTGCTTTTAAAGGATCTGTACTGTACATGTACTATGCATGCGTATAGTCTGGCCACTAAAACTACATGTAACTGCAAAAGATTTTATTATATTATATAATCGGATTGTAAATACATTATTGTTTTGTGAGCTGATTTTTGAGCAATGAAACATTCAAATTGATAGCCCATACAACTTTTTGTATTTTTTAATGCATGATTACAAGTGATTGCACGAACTTTTTTTGATATTATTCCATAAAAGATGCTGTTTTTATGGCCATAATTTTAGCTAACTACATGTATTTATATAAAGGAAACTTACAGTCTTACATGTCATTAAAGTTCTAAAGCTGAAGCCTAATGTGTACATGCTTATACATGTGCTTTTCTGATATCCTTGCATAAAAGATTCTGTTGTTTTATGAGGATATAAACTACACGTACAGTAACTACATAAAGGAAACTTCACTAAAGCTCTAAAGCTGAAGCCTAATGTGTACAATATGTACATGTACATTCACTTGTTGATTGTTTTGAGTAGATATAGCATATGAATATGATGTTACAATATGATTTCATTAAAAAGAATCACTTACAACAGCTCTCACATATCACATATCACCACATTATACCTTACTATTTACTGGAACTCTATAGCCTTTCCCTCTGTACTAATAATACACGCTGGTAACAAGAGTATGGTGTTTATTTCTTATTAAATTTCCTTGCAATTATCTCTCGTAGTAAGATCTTGTAGTACATCGCCCGTTACTTGTGGTCACGGCCTAATTGAGTTGTAGCTTGTTTGCTATTGAAAGGCTTTTGACCACTGGTTTTCACTTGAATGGCTGGTTTACTCATCCAGACTTCTTTTAATTGTAATATTATTGTTCGTTTGTCATTAATCTTTATCTTTTGATTTTGTTTGTGTTAACTGATGACTGGAAATGATGAGCTGTATAGTTTCATTATGATGTCATGGAGAGAAAGAGATAGGGGGGAGAGAGAGAGAGAGAGAGACAGAGACAGAGAGACAGAGAGAGAGACAGAGACAGAGACAGAGACAGAGAGGGAGAGACAGAGAGGGAGAGACAGAGAGGGAGAGAGGGAGGGAGACAGAGAGAGAGAGAGAGACAGAGAGGGAGAGATAGAAATGACCAAGAAAGAGAGGTCGGAAAGAGGTGGAATGACAAAAACAAGACAAAGAAGGCCAGCATTATTGCATTTCTTTCATACCTCTGTATCAAACTTTGCCTACAGCTACTTAACTTTGGGCCTGAACAACCCTTCCAGTATATACACACATATCTTAGTTCACCTTATATTCAATGAGAGCCTTATTTTAGTCATATTTATCCTGTCTTGTCTCTTCTTTGTTTACACTCTCTCCGTTTCTTATTCCTATTACGTCAGCTGACACTTGTGTTGT
>NW_003546285.1:251361-264203 GCF_000090795.2 Amphimedon queenslandica | reverse complement strand
AGCACTTTGCGATATCCTCAATCAAGGAGAGCTTTTATCAAAATACCGTCAAACTAATGACAGAATATAGGATCACACACACTACAAGCAGGATGAAAACTCACATGCATGTACATGTACATGCATATATCATGAAATCATGATTGCATGTACTTTCATGAACATGTATATAATTATATAAATATTATAGATACAATCACAGTCCAACCTGTCTATTCTGTACACCTTGGGACCCAATAATACCCTCCTCATTATAGAGGTGTCCTTATTCGAGAGGTTCATTAATACACATTACTATTGTATCAGGATTGATACTACCTGTCCTTATTTCAGAGGTTCATTAACACCATTTATGTATTGGGACTAATACTACCTGTCCTTATTAAAGAGGTGTCCTTATTTCAGAGTTTCATTAATACACATTACTATTGTGTTGGGACTGATACTACCTGTCCTTATTAAAGAGGTGTCCTTATTTCAGAGTTTCATTAATACACATTACTATTGTGTTGGGACTGATACTACCTGTCCTTATTAAAGAGGTGTCCTTATTTCAGAGTTTCATTAATACACATTACTATTGTGTTGGGACTGATACTACCTGTCCTTATTAAAGAGGTGTCCTTATTTCAGAGTTTCATTAATACACATTACTATTGTGTTGGGACTGATACTACCTGTCCTTATTAAAGAGGTGTCCTTATTTCAGAGGTTCATTAATACACATTACTATTGTGTTGGGACTGATACTACCTGTCCTCATTATAGAGGTGTCCTTATTTTAGAGTGTCCACAATAGCAGGCCTAACTCTCTACTCCAGTAATAGTTAAGATACGTCATACAATTGTATTGTTATTCTTCAATTCCCTTTATATATAGTAATTGGTTATTGTAATGTCTGTGTGTGTGTGAGATATAGTCCCTTTTAACTCTTAGCTTGATTATTGTAATCCTCTTGCTATGGCTGTCTCATGACTCTAAAATGCAGTGAAAATAATAACAACAATGATATCATACCGTTAATCATCAAACTATCGTTGGTGTTTATTGTAAAGGTTTGTTTATGCATTGTCGTGCTAAGAGTATCTAAGAAAGCTGTGATCCAGTCAAACCTGCTATTGTGATTTGTGAACACTCCTAACTTTAACACCAAACAGGTACAACGTATGACTCCAATTGTTGTCCCAATTACTTAGTAAATTCCCAATACTTTATATGTAGCTATATTTACAATTGCACAATCCATTTTAATCTTAGTTAATTCTCACCTAGTATATGAACATATTAGCCTATTTCGTGTCAGTCATGATCTAGTTATGTCCCAGTTGCTATAGGGAGTGTGATGTAGCGACTAGTCAGTTACTGGATGAGTAAGGATGACACTATCTGTCAGACTAGTAGTGAATGAGGCATGTCTGTGTGTGTGTGTCTGTGTGTGTGTGTGTGTGTGTATGTGTGTGTGCTAAGCACAACTGTTTACTATCAAGTTATTATTGTAACATTGAACTATAATGTCCTACCATACCATATAATCTGCTGTATATAACTGTATTAATATTATATGCTTTGTGTGTGTTCAGCAACTAGTGGTGGTTATATACAACTATGTTTGTGTGTTATAGATACACGACTCTCTATCTCTCTTCCTCTCCTTGTTGCTCGTGTGTTTGTGTGTGTATATTTAACATCTTACATGTAATGGTTTCCTCTTATTAGTATTCTATTTACTATAATGTACATGATGCATGTACATATCTGTACATGCATGTATGTTTGCATGTATGTGATTATGAGTATTGGGAGTTTTAGCCAAAGATTATACTCTATAGTTCATTTGTTCCAGATAAATGACCCTGGATAAATTTTCTCATACATATTGATGTTCTTATGCTGTGTAGAAAGTTTGAGCCGATTCTGACTTAAATTGTTCAAGTTATGGCCATTAAAGAAATCTGCCAAAATCTCAAAATTTCCCTATACTATTAGCCCATGCTTTTTTCCGAAAAATGGCTAAAAAATGACCCCCAATTTTTATTACATTTTCTGATACATATTGATGCCCTTATGCTGTGTAGAAAGTTTGAGTCAATTCTGATTTAAATTTTTCAAGTTATAGCCATTTTAAGAAATTTGCCAAAATCTGAGAAAAAAGCATGGGCTATAGCCCATGCTTTTTTCCAAAAATGGCTAAAAAATGACCCCCAATTTTTATTACATTTTCTGATGCATATTGATGTCCTTATGCTATGTAGAAAGTTTGAGCTCATTCCGACTTAAATTTTTAAAGTTACGACCATTCTAAGAAATATAACCTTTAATTGACATATGTACATATACTGATGATATACTTACATGACTACATGTGACATAGAAGTGTATGTCCTATCATAATTAGAGTCATGTACACAGAGACATGCATAAAGACACACATCATTTCAATGGAACCTATGAGACTGTACATGTATGTACACACAGACTAAATAATAATAATGATTATGAAAGGTTTCTTTATTTATAGTTATTCCTTTCTTTAATGAGATTAGGGTACATGTACATACATGTGTAATAATAATTGTACTCGCTTTAAATTATAATTTTAATTACTTGGGAAATTTAATAAGTAAATCAATGATTCCTTTAAAAAATTTTTAAGATTTTGATAAAAGTTATTTTTATCTTACATGCAATAAGATTCACCTCTATATACATGTACATGTACATGTACTTTACCTTTGATGTACACGTACATTTATGATTTATAATAACAATATACCTCACGCTCCACCGAACAATGTACATAAGTGTGACTACACGTACATGTGCATGTATAGATTGAGCACGCTACATGGGCCAGCATTACAGTACATGTGTTTGTCATTTGTCACCATCATCATGTGCCAATGTGTGTTAATGCCATGTATGCCTATACCTGTATAAACAGCTTGTAAAAGCTACAGCAGCAGCAGGTAAAAACATGCAAGCGAGCATGTGTGTGTGATGATACATGTACATGTACATGTACATGCACGTATGTATTGTTAATAAGGTTTGTCTCACCCAAGGAAGGGAGTGTTGGCGTGGATGGTGTTTTATTGTTAGTTCATTGTGCTATTGTTGTATGCTCTCCTTTGTGTGTTGGTTGAAGTATTGATTGAAGGACTTGGGCTGTTTGTGTAGGAGACATTGAGAGATAGGTTAACATATGAGAGGCTGGACAAGTCATGAGAGAGACAGAGGGAGGGAGAGAGAGGGAGTTGGGAGAGGGAGAGAGAGGGGGGAGGGAGAGAGAGAGGAAGAGAGAGAGGGAGAAGGGAATAAGAAAGGAAGGTAACCAGTCATGTGTAATATAGTGACATTCATTAGTCCCAAAATTCAAAAGAAATCCTGTCATTATTGTCATTATTGAACCCTGTAATGAGTTCACTTATCCTCATACTATCATTATACAGTAGCAATAGTAGTAATATCTTATTAAGATAGTACAGCAATAAATTCAATGTGTGTGTGTCTGGTGGTTTGCTACTTGTACTGGGTAGGGCAGAGAGGATAATGAAATCATGTATGATGAGTTTATCCTGTTGGAATGATGTGGGTAGTGAACTCACCCTCTGTTGTCATTGGCTTCTTATCTGATTTGGACTCTCTCCAATAACACACATTGAACCAATAGTAAACAATACTGAGTGGATTATACACAATAATACACTCAGCAGTAATATTAATGTATAATTGTATGGTAGTCCAATAATGTGTATACTAATACTGGATAGTCTTCTTAACACATCACTTGAAGCACTACATGATTTTACGCATAGTAATTGATGATACAGTATCTAGTACGCTATAAAGCATCACTACTAATGCTTGATTGTATCCCTACTAGTTTATTGAAGCATTAAGTGTTTACGGTTCAATATTGAAGGTGTAGTATATCTTAATTGTACTTGGATTGTATTGTATGTGTGTGTATGTGTGTACTAGTATTGTGTCTAATCACGTTAGAAGTTATAGTAAGTCTAGATCCGTCTCTGATATCACAACTTTAACTTAATTGTAACTTAATATCTATTTTATAGCTTTTAATTTATTCTTTATTATACGTCCTGCAATAGACATTGTTTTATATTATTTTATAATTATATTCTCTGTTCTCAGGTCTGGAGGATTTATTGCACCCAAGGCAGATCCCCGATCCAATCGTTGCTGATAAAAATAAAGAGGACTATATCTTCATGTCTTGCCTTAACTACATACATGAAGTGAGTTTAATAACTATTAATAACTAGTGGTTTTGTGCCCTGGTGCCAAACTTCAAACTTCATGCTATTGTAGTTATTTTAACTGGCCAGGTCTACTACATGTATATTTAATGAAAATCTCTTTTAATTTTACCTCTTTTTCCCATCATTATAATAATCATTTATTAAGTTACAAAGCGACTATAAGTTCTGATATTTATTCATGTGCATGATCGAGCCAACTCAGCCGTTATGCTAATTTGTATTCCTGTAATTGTCTTAACGCGAATCCTACAACCATTTTCCTGTATCATTCTTTCACTACTCCCACTTGTCTGTGTCTCCACGCACACACCCACACATTCCCTTTCTTTCGTGTCTTGAATTAGCGCTCATACGTACATGTACATGTACATGTACATTATATAAAATATGTACATGTATAATTACTACGACCATATTGTACATGTACATCACTATACCAATTACACTTTAATGATTGTGTCTATTTTAAATATGCACATAAATACATGTATATTTACATTCCCACTCATGTACGTGTACATATGAACTTATTTCATTCCTTTCCTTGAAACAGTCAGCCCTTACATTTCATGCTATGTTATGATGTCCTTGTATTTGCTTGAATTGGATGCCAGTCATACCTGCTCATTTATAAGTCGCAGGTGTTGATTCTGTGTCTGTATGGCTCTTTGCTTTCTGTTGGCAAACAGTAGAGGTCTAGAGGATTTAATGACTGGCTCTGTTAATCCAATTTTATAAAGCTCATGATTGTATATTAGTACATGTACATTGTTGCTAGACCCTCTCTGTCTCTCTCTCTCTGTCTCTGTCTCTCTCTGTCTCTGTCTCTCTCTCCCTCTCCCCCTCTCTCTCTCTTTACACTATTTATACATTGACACACATCTTTATTACTATACCATTGTACCAGACTCCCCATCATTTAAGGGATATCTCCTTCTATTGTTGTAAAATTAGCTCTACCTCTTGCTAAAGGGATACTGCCAGTACATGTACATGTACATGCAAATGATGCAATATCGGCACTTACATGTACTGTATAAGATTATGTGATCAAGCACTGTAGTATTAATACTATGCCCCTATTATTATTATTATTATTATTATTATTATTAATTACTATTAATATCATTAATCATTATTATCATCGTTGCTATTATTATTGTTATTATTACTCTGATTTTTATCTTCATATTATGTCTTGCAGCTGGGCCCATATTGTTTACCCCGCCAGCCAGTGATTGATTACATAATGTGTATGGAGTAATCATGTGACTTGTTGTGGTTTCAATATGATGCAATTTATACTCCAACTGTTGCTTAGATACGTACATTACATGTACATGTACATACCTTATAAGGAGTTGTAAAGGTGACACTGCATACATACAAGTTCCGTCTATTCAGCAGTCCAGCCATGTGATGTGGTGCCCTGCCATGCTAAATCATTCTGTTTGTATACCCAATGATTAAATCATGACTTACTAAAATATTTGTATTACGTATTAGCCCTTGTATTTATACGTCAATGTACACATAGACTTTGTATTACGTTTATTATTGTATTTATTAATGTTGTCTGTAAACAATTCAAATATTAAGTTTTATGTATAAGTATGTCTTTTCTGTGGATGACTTGAGTTAGGTGTTCCTGCATATCTTTGCCAATGATTAAGGAATTGTTAGCAGACATTGTGAGAGCCAATGAAGTCAAAGGAACCATTGTTGTCCAACAGATACTCCTGGCATTCCAACAGATGCTGGTAGTACTGGAAGGGGGGAGCTGCCAATAATATCGGGCCCTTTGTGTGCGTGGCTAATAATACCGGGCCCCTCAGCTTGTGCGTGTTTATTAATCTAGTGGATGTAAGTGTGGTTCATCATTGCATGTTATTTATTGTAATTTTATTGCATTCAGTGTAATAGTTTTGACCACAGGTACTTCTGATTGTATAAACTTTGAGGTTATGGGATTACTGCCTACCAGGTGGTCAGACTTCTAGTGGTTTTAAATTGCATGTTTTTTTGTGAAATTAGTGAGAATGAGTAATTTGATATATCCTTTCCTCTTTCTTTATTTTTCTCCCTTTTCCCTCTATTTTGTCATCTCTCTCTCTCTCTCTCTCTCTCTCTCTCTCTCTCTCTCTCTCTCTCTCTCTCTCTCTCTCTCTCTCTCTCTCCTCTCTCTCTCTCTCTCAGGTAAAGAAAGGTGTTTTTGCTGAGCATTCTAATGTACTCTGGGGCATTAGCTCTTTATCTGAATGGAATCGTGTCCATTCTGGCCTACTTAAGATGTACAAAGGAGAAGTAAGACAGAGAGAGGGGAGAGAGAGAGAGAGGTGTCAATATTCACTCATTTATTGTTATCTTGAGGTGTGAGTCATTCAGCTCTTTTCATTATTGTCCTTCCATAATGAATATCATTATACACCTTGCTTTAATTAACCCTCCATGAATATCCTTATGTTGATAAGGGAGTAGTTCCCTTGGCCTCTTTTTTCATCCTTTGTCACGATGGGCAGAGTATACTAGAGAGTATACGGAGAGTTTACTAGATTAATGTTCTTATTATATCTGGCCCACTTAGTACCAGTGGGTTGTGTATAGTCTATGTCTCCATTAGCTATTGTGTACTTTTTGAATTTTTGATACTTAGCAGCCAAATGGGCACTTAGGTGGTACAGACACAAAAATAATTATAACTGTGTCATCTATGACTTCTGTTGCTCTTTATAATAATTATTTTGTTTTATAAAATGTAACTAACGTAATATTATTATTATTATTATTATTATTACTTTTTGGCAGAATTTCTGTCTATCAAGCATATGCATGTACATGATGTGAATGGAAGTTTTGTGTTGCCTTCAGTTACTAAATGTCCCCCATTGTATTATTGTCAGGAAAGCTTGTGTTTTGATTATTTTTCTAATGGATTCGTTTCAGTGTGTCTGCATATGGAACAAACCATGACATCACCTCTGTATAAAGTGATATATGATCTTCAATTTCTGGCACTGGCTCTATTGTGAAAGTTTTTTCTTGGCATGTTTACCTTTTGCCTTTTGAAATTGCAACAAGCGGCTTGGATTTTGAAAATATCACTTTCTTTGTCAGCCTATACCTTTAGTTTCAGTGGTACTACTACGTAATAGGCATATACCTCCTTTACTATGAAATGTAGTGTACTCCACTTCCTAATTATGTACATGTACATAAATATTTCTTGAATTTGATTATCTTTTTTTACCATTAGGTGCTTGATAAATTCCCTGTTGCTCAGCATTTTCCTTTTGGGACCATCCTAAGCATAGAGCCAGCCACTACTAAATGATATCACCTTTTATATTGTGTGTATGTGTTACATAGACTTTTTCCATGTGTCGATCGTTGTTGACTTTATCATTTATCTTTTTTTGTTAGCAAATTTTCTTTTAAGAAAAAAGGTTGTAGTACCTCTTTTAAAAGTTTTGAAATAATAATAATAATAATTATATATAATACATGTGATTTTGTAATAATTGGAAGAGAGAGAGTTAGTGTGATAAGTTAAAGAGAGGAAAGTGTGATTTGAGATAGGAGGGTAGAGAATAAACAGCTGAATGGTGTGAAGGTGTCGCATTAGGCGAGAACTGTTCAGAAGAAAAGCAAGAGAGATGAAACATCAAAGAGATTCTCAATATGCCAACACTGAGTAGAGTTTAGATGGAGAGAGAGAGCTTTGGTGCCTTGTTGAATTATCAGTCTTGTCTTGAGTCAAGCCAGAGAAGGAGACCGGCCAGCCACTGGGGCCCGATCTAGTGAATTCGGTCCCACACATGAATGTGATGAGAGGAGTGGAAGAGAATGTTCTAGGGGTGAGGAGAGAGTCGGAAAAACCCAGTGAGAAGGACGGCTCTGACGACTTGAAGCGCTTGACGTAATCGTCACCGTCTTCTGTGAGTGGAGACGGAGTGTGGGTTGAGTGGTCAGAGGGAAAGGCAATGGCGTGGTGTCTTTTGCCAGGAGAGGGAGGAGAGAGAAGGCCTCTTTCTTCGGGCCATGTCATGTCATTCTCTGTCTGTAGTTGTAGAGAAGGAACAAGCTCTGTGTTACTTTTTCTTTTAGTCCATGGTGACCAGGTACAGGTATTGGAGACATCAGAGAGTGGAGTTGAAGGCCATGAAGACTGGCTTATATCCATTTCTGGCTCCTCTTCTTCTTTCAAAATATCTGATAGCACAGAGTTCGATGATATGAACTCCATCACTTCGTCTTCTTGTGAAACCTGCTCTTTAGCTGCCGAGGATAGAGAGAGAGGACTAGCGACAGAGCTCCTGTTAGAACTAGTCCCAGAACAGGTGCTGGGCATAGTGTCCATCAGTAGAGAGACGGCGCTGTCTTCCTCTGGCGCTCTCATGCTAGCCAGCAATCTAGAGGCTTTTACTGTCGAGGGAGAGGAAAAGGATGAAGAAGGACTGAGCGAGCAGACGTTAGAGGCTACTTCTTGTGCCCTATTCATTGTAGAGGAGACTAAAAGTGCATCCCGTAAACACATAGCCCTCGCGGCCGGCCGCCTCAACTTTGTGAGAGAGGATTCCACGACGCGATTGGCTTCTAGAAATCTTTCCATTGTAGTCTCTGTAGTGAATGGGGAAGGAGAAGGAGGGAGAGAGTAGAGGATTAGGTCCTGAAGAAGAAAAGAGGCTGGCTTTGTGTTTATGGAGGACACAGCAAAATCAAATTTACCGGCTGCACATTTTCCTTTTTATACTTGCGGTCGCTCGTTTATAACTTTTAATAACTTCAATAAATTAACAATATTCATAGACCCTATGACGATATTCATGGATTTATTTTAATCGTATTCATGGTTAGGGGCCGGAATAACACCTCAGAGATTTGACCTTATAAGGTAGTGGGTGATTAGATACATGCCAGTGTACACATCCGGTAATGAACCGCGCGCGCGGGACTGATGAGCATGATGTCATGTCACCCCACAATATCATCCGGCCAGCGGATTAAGATTCTATTTTTTATCCATGAATGGTGGAACAGTCTAATATAAGAGACAGAAAATTAGATTAGTTAAAAGCATAGAAGATTTTTGAGCTTAATAGCAGAAACTGCATGAATTATTTCTGACTCTATGTTGCACTAGTATGGCTTTATCAATTACGTCATAAATATGTCATTGAATTAGATTTATACATATCACGTGACTCAAACTATCATGTATGTGTATAATTATTTTTTGGAAAAAAGACAAAACAAAAAAGTATTAAAACTTTTGAGCAGCTAATCTTTACCAACTAATGAAGAGTTCACAGACATTAAACACACAGTAAAGCAAGAATGAACGAAACAAGACGTTAAAATGAAATGCAGTTGATAATAATAATAACAATAATAATAATAATAGCCTAATTTAACGATGCAATATACATTTAATAATAGTTTTTAATAGCAAAATTTCCCCCTTCCTCCAATGTTTTTCTCCTTTCTCCTCTTTTCCTCTTAGAGACGAACAAATGGCGGGAGCCTCTTCAAATCGCCAAGAAATTTATTGGGAGTCAAAAAGTGAGTGGAACCTAGAGAGAGAGAGAGAGAGAGGGAGGAGAGAGAAGTAAATTCAAAGACGTGATACGATAGCTATCATCATAGCAAATGAATGATAAAATCGATATGGTATTTCCTTCCATGCTGGTCATCAAAGTGTATAATTAGCGACACCAGCTTAACAAATCTGATTATACATTACAGGCATGTACACAACATGAAGTTATTAGACTTGGTGGCAAGTGACAGTGTATTAAGTTCTCTCTCTCTCTCTCTCTCTCTCTCTCTCTCTCTCTCTCTCTCTCTCTCTCTCTCTCCCTCTCTCTCTCTCCTCTCTCTCTTACCAATAATAAAGTTGTAATCTTTAGATTTTTCTGCAACCTACAGAAGTGAAATGTGTAGAAAGTTTACAAATGACAAATGAAATAGAAAGAAAACAGAACAGACTAGTTGTACATAATTACAATACTAACAGTGCAGAGCTGCTCCCAAGCCATTTTTAATGAAAATACCCTGTACTGGTATGGTAGCCCATGGTGATTTTGAAGCAACTTAAAAATTTGTAAAAAATCCAATTTTGATTGGAATCAGCTTAAACTTTCTACGCAACATAAGAACATGTATATGTATCAGGAAAAAATACAAAAATAAAAGTCCTCTCCTAGCCATTTATCATGAAATACCCTGTACTATAGTACATGGACCACACTGCATGCATATACATGTAATTATACTATTCCCCTTACACATGTACATTATTTTGTACATGGGAAATATACTATTACTTCATAGTCCATACTACTCCTATACACAGGCAATTACTCCTATATACAAACATATCTACACTTATATTCCTACAATGACACTGTTAGTTAACACTATAGTCTAATGACATTATCAATGAAATGCTATAGCTGCATCATGGTGACATATGATTAATATGATATGGGTAGAGGATGACATCGCTCTTATACTGACAATAAGAGATACAGGACTCATGCTGACACCACTTAGTGCTCTGGGTGTGTTAACTAGAGTTTGACATACTGTGTACATGGTCCTCATCTCTGAATAGCTTATCCCTCCTATCACAAATATGAATATGGTTGGGCCGTCTTTACCGGCCGTAGTGGAGGCTTTGGAAGCACCAGAAGAAGCAGAAGCACCAGAACCCTTTGACTAGAGAAAGAGAAAGAGAGAGAGAGAGAGAAAGAAAGAGAAAGAGAGAGAGAGAGAGAGAGAGAAAGAGAGAGAGAGGGAGAGGAGGGGGAAGAATGAGAAAGAAGAGATAAAGGTATAAAACACAAAACATGTTTACTTCTTTCTGATCGCCTGTTGGGATCCAATTATACCTCTTCCTGACACTAAAAATAAATAAAAATCAAAGGATAAGGCTATCGGATTACAAGAGCTAACCTGGAAGCCCCAGCACCACCAGCTGCCAAAAGGAAATAAACAAAAAACAAAGAGAGAGAAAGAGAGAGAATTTGGACCAAGAAGCAGGAAATTTTACAAAGGATAGGGTGAGAGAGAGAGAGATTAATTGCTATTGCCTATGCTTTGTTCCATTTACTTGATGCAGTAACAGAAGCAGTAACACTGCTGGAGGGTCTGGGCTTGGATTTGATGTAAGGGCAGTAAGACTCATCCAATTTGCCTTCACCAGCATACTAAAGAAGGTCAAGGAATATAATAATAAATAATAATAATAATAATAATAAGAATAATAATAATAATAATAATGATGATGATGTATGCATGTTAAATATTTTAGTTACTTCAGCAATGTCACGGATAACTGGGCTCCAGCGAGCGTCAATGTAAGCTTCCTCATCTCTGTCCTTTGGAGTCAAGGACTTACCAGTTCTAACACTCTCCTAATGGGGAGAGAGAGGGGGAGAGAGAGAGGGGGGGGGGAGAGAGAGAGAGAGAGAGAGGGAGAGAGAGAGAGAGAGAGAGAGAGGGAGAGAGAGGGAGAGAGAGAGAGGGAGAGAGAGAGAGGGAGAGAGAGAGAGAGAGAGAGAGAGAGAGAGAGAGAGGGGGGGAGGGAGGGAGAGAGAGAAAGGAGGGAGAATTCTTACATGTACATTAAGCTCATTGATTCCTTACACTTGTAATCATTTGGATCCCAAGGTGCATCAGGTTAGTAATGGTGGTCCTGAAATTGAAAATATGACATAAATTTATTTTGAAGCCTCAAATATAACCAATTTTGCTATTGAAAGTATAACTTTTACTTTCAAGCTCAAGAAAAATGTTCATGTACACGTGTATGCAGAAATTATGCTAAGCAGGCAAATTTTTATGTTTTTTAATCCATCCAGTATATCTCAGTATAACTCAGTAAATTGCAGGCATACCTCTCAGAGTCAGGTATCTCAGAATGCTGTACCATTTTAGTGAACTCATCCTTTGGCACACCTACAGCAGGTAAGTAAACAAGAGGGACAGAGGTCAAACAACACTTGGCAGCCAACAAAAATGAATACATGTAAATGTACATATGCCGCAGGGCTCCTTTTTGTCAAGGGCTATAAATTTCGTAGATTTCGCAATTTTATGAAGATTTTCAAAAATCACTTCCACAAAAATCAAATTATTACAGTACAAGATGGTAGACGATCTAAATTCGCGAAAATTAAATCCACAAAATAGATTTTTAGGGAAATTTGAAAAATCTACAGCCCTCAAAAAAGGCGCCCTATGGTATGATTGGTATCTAGAAACATGTATGTGTACATGTGTTGCATATACATGTACATGTACACGTAAAATTAAATGCTATTAATGAAAATAAGAAATAATACATGCATGTACATGTACATCCAAATATTACATGTACATGTATAATTATTACATGTATAATTGAATGCGTGTGTGCATGTGCGTGTGACCATGCGTGTATCAGAATCAGATCTGGGTTGGTGTTACTGACGTGTTACGTGTATTGTTTACAGCTTAAATCAATAAAGACTTGGCAGTCAACTCTTATCTCTCTCGATCTCCTAATCAGATTTGTC
>NW_003546285.1:250242-251337 GCF_000090795.2 Amphimedon queenslandica | reverse complement strand
AATGACAGTCGGGATAATAATCGTTTGAAATCATAAAAATATTTATTTACAATTATCCAAACGACTAATGCAATAAACTAAAAGTGTGTGTATCTCGTCTTAAGTGTCATTATTGTGATAATAATAATGATAACTTGATAATACTTAAAAGTCACTCTATCTTAATGAATGATATTGACATACATGTAAATGTACATGCACATTAAGCTCCTGTTCAAGTTTACATCAAAGCAGTTCAGAAACAAGCTCAATAATTATTGTGTCCACACTTAACTGTAGTTAAATCAGTTTACAATGCTACATTGCATACATAATACAGCTGCTGATCAGCACTTAAACTGGTTTGATTATCTCACACCACCTACCTGAGGTGGTTTGGATAAGGCAGTTTCAAACCGCATTAAACCGCACTGCTGCACTGTAAGCTGGTTTATTTCTAAACTGGTTTCAAGCCAACCGCTTTGTAAATGGGGGGGGGGGGGGCTTTAGCTTGCATATGATGGTCATAGTATCTTTCCTTTTTACTACTATTCTACTATTGTTTTGGCCACTTATATAATAATAATAACAATAGTAACAGTATGTACATGTACATGTACATGCACACTAGATATTGTAAATAATGGATTGTAGTGATTCTAAAACTCAAGACAAGACTAGAACTGACTACGTGTACAAGCACTTAGTCCCCATTGTTTATTATTATTATTACTTCAGCTATTCTAAACATCCTATGCCTAATAGACTACACAATAGCTTCCAATCACTTCCACAGCAGGCAGACAAAGGAAACAAAGGGAAACAATAGATAATGAACTAGTGTCAGGAGACTCTGTCCCCCCCTAGGGGATAAGAGTAGAATAGTGTACAAATGTGTATGTGCATGTACATACATGTACATATACATGTAAAATTTTGTTTTTCTTTTAATGTATTAATTGCTTGATTGCTTCTCCCTTACCTTTTTTGTGGAGGATGAACAAAATCAAGAGCCTTATCTTGTCATAGACACTAAAAAGAGGAGAGGGAGGGGGAGAGAGAGAGAGAGAGAGAGAGAGAGAGAGAGAGAGAGAGAGAGAGAGAGAGAGGGAGAGA
>NW_003546285.1:242102-250232 GCF_000090795.2 Amphimedon queenslandica | reverse complement strand
TTTTTTGTGGAGGATGAACAAAATCAAGAGCGTTATCTTGTCATAGACACTAAAAAGAGGAGAGGGAGGGGGAGAGAGAGAGAGGGAGGGAGAGAGAGAGAGGGAGAGAGAGAGAGAGAGAGGGAGAGAGAGAGAGAACAAGAGACAGAGATGAATAATGTACACATTACATAGTTTCTATTATAACAATTAACACTCATATTCCAGCAAGCAATCTCTTCATTATACCAATTCTACTACAATTTTGACACAACCGAATGTCACTGTAGACCACAATACATACACACACACAAAACCAGATATAAACAAAAATTGTATTTTTTAGGCTGAAAAAAAATAACACAAAAGTACCAAAGACACTCTCCCCTATGCTAACACACACAACAAACCCATTACACTAACACAGTCAGATGTTAAAGTACAGCGACCCACTGGTAGATATACAACCAGTCATAATAGGAAAACTGTTCCCACTTCATTTGTACAACAGTTTAGACAGGGCTAATACTACAGTGAGTACAGGCTGATAAGAAAAGGGCTTGTCTACTTGACAATCATAATAATACCAGGTAAGTCTTTTCAAAATCTATTCCAATGGAACACATGAGTAGTATCACTATATCATAATATTCCATTATTGCTATTGTTCAGAGTCACCAGTGATTACTATAGACTAGTCAGGTCTTCTGACCTGATAAAAATCATTTGAATAAGACTATTGGATTACACAAGCTGAGTGTAATGTACACAGCTCTCAGCTCTACACCTGTTCCTAATAAAAGCCAGTGGGTGGATGATTTTATTGTCTAGAGTCACTCTAGCTGTCTGGGTACCAAAGGAAGTGGGTATTATTACCAAGTGAATCAATACAGTACAACAGAAATTATCTCATATTCTACATAATACAAGTACATTGTATCCAGTGACAGTATGGTTGATGATCTGATGTATTTTGTAATGCAATTTTAGGAAGACCTTGGGAGCTTCAACAGTAATTGAATTAAAGGATAAAAGAAAGAGAAAGGGTAGACAAATCTAAATCATACATGACACTAAATATTATATTATAAATGTACATAAGGTTAGAGCCACTTTAAAATACATTATTAGGTACTGTATATTAATGTACTACAATAGTAAGACATAGCAATGAAGCTCCTTGTCATAACTAGCAGGTGCAGTGAAGTTGCCATGGGTATAGCGATCCCTATCAGACATTGCAGCTATGACAGCTTAAGAAAACTACCTGACCTCACTCCCACTCTCTCCAAGGGACCACAATAAAGGATAGAGTTTAGACAAAGACATAGAGGGAACCTCTTTCACTATAATAAAGGACAGGCTGACCACTAATGCTTAGTTGTAAACCCTGAAATCATGCATGAAGACATCTAAGCATTCTACACATACAAAGTATGCAGTAGATAATAGAGTAGTTTTTATATGAACATTACACTGATGATGTAAATGTTTGTTAGTATATACTATAATTGGTAACATGACATAGATCCAGTCTTGTTAAAATAATAATAATAATGATGAGACAAGGCTATGTAAGGTCATGGACATTGTATGAGTAATGGGCTTATCCTGTTCTTTTGTTTCCTTATCCATAAAGTTACTTTCCTTTCCATGTTTTATAATCATAGTCATTTTCCCATTAGCAGATAAAGAGAGCCATACATAGGCACAATGAAGGTTGTGTTGTTCCATTATCAAATCATCCCTCCCCCTCTCTCTCTCCCTCTCTATTCCAAGAACTACAGCATACAATGAAAACAGACCCAGAAAGGCTTTTCAAAAATACATGGAGCCAACAGCTGGCAAAGAAAGAGACTACACAATCGTACATGTACAATATGCTGATTTCAATTTGGCTGTTCATTATAGATTATACATGTACATGTACATGTACATGTGATTAATAAGAGTATAGCTGTTACATGTACATGTACATGTACTGTATGTTAATGTACATGTAAATATTATGGAGTACAATTGGCTCCCTTTTTCTCTTACTGGCTGACATCCAATATCACATTGACAAGTTCATAGTAACTTTCTAAGGATTCACCTCCTTACAATTAGTCAATGATCAAAAGAACTAGTACATGAACAAGTACAAGTACAAGTACATCTACATGTACAAGGACGCTACAAGTTAATGACTCTAAATTCAATTTCGACGTTTTGCTAATTGTACTATACTAACAAAGAAATGTCTCTCACAAGTTATACCCAATAAATCAATGACTAGTATACATGTACATGTACATTAACATATAAATTAATTAAAGTATAAGTTCATTTAATGTACATGTATAGGCACAGGATAATGATTCGTATGTACATGTACATACATGTACATGCAATATGATTGAAATAGGCAATTCGTAAAACCTTCTTTCACATTATGTATAATTTCAATCTTAGACTAATATACTTTTAAAATTAAAAATCATTACCTCAATATAAATTTAACACTGCATGTCCATACATGTACACGTATAAAAACACCATGTGTAAGATTTCAATTACATATTTCACAATAATGATGATGACGTTGATGTGCTAAAAGGCCCCATGGAGATATTTCTCATGCAACATTCCCTTACATAGTACTGCCAATACAACCATCTCATAATAAACCCAAACCTCTAAAGGACAGTCAGTCATTAAAGGTAGTCATACTCAGCCTGAATATAGTCAATATAATAAATAATAATAAACAAACAAAATATTTAAATACAACAATCCCAAAAGCATAAGTGACTTTGTATTGCATGTACATGTACGTGTACTTTAAAAATGAAATAGTAAAATGGAATTTTAATTATGTCATTTGACATCATTCCTCATCATCATTGTTATCACTAGCTAATTATTATACATTTTTATTGTCACTATAATAATAATAATAATTATTATTATTATGTGCATTTTATTGTACAGTTATTATTAATATTTTTCTTCTATGATTCTATTGTACTTGTCTTACCTCACGTTCCTGTCAAAAAGTGAAGACATTATGATCTTAAGTGGCTCATCAATCTTCAGTCCATCCTTATCGACACCAGTGGCAAGATCCTGCTCAACCTTACACAAGTTACCAACTCCTTTCTTGTACAAGTTCATGCATGAGTCAATTAGGGACAGATGGAGAGAATACTGGAGGGAGAGAAGGAGAGAGAGAGAGAGGGGGGAGGAGAGAGAGAGGGAGAGAGAGAGAGGGAGAGAGAGAGGGAGAGAGAGAGGGGGGAGAGAGAGAGGGGGGGAGGAGAGAGAGAGAGAGAGGAAGGAGAAAGGAAAAGGAGGATGAAGAGATAGGAAAAGAGAGAGAGGAAGATAAAGTATACAAAAAGGAGAGAGAGGAAGTGGGGGGAAGGAGAGGGAGAGGTTTAAGGGAACATGAGAGATCTCATGTTAATATTGTGTTATCATTCTGTAGCGATAAACATGCTCCAAACTCTACAGCTTAATAATAATAATGATGATGACATTCTTATTACGACAACAATAACAATCATCACACCTTATAATCACTGTTATTTTCAATATTAAACTAATTAAAATGCATGAATGTATACATGTACATGTACACACATTTTATTATGATCATATTAATTTATTTATTTATTTATTACTTCTGAGAGCTCCTTCTGATATTGCGGGGCTCTTCTGATTTGCTTTGAGAGTTCCTTGATAGATACCTACACACAAACAAAATAAATAATAAAAAAATATTTATATAATTATAAATAATCATTATCATCTCTCTATTACAAGTACAATCTAGGAAACATTATCAGAAACTACAATTTTTTTTAATGGCAGGTTTTATTTTGATGGATGTTCACTGCAAGTACTAACCCTCCAATATTAATTTCTCTGATAATATTTCCAGCTACTATAGTATTTAATTTTGATCTCTCTCTCTCTCTCTCTCTCTCTCTTTCCACACTTACATCTCCATCACTTCCTCCTCCAAGCTTCTTCTGTTTAGCAAAGTTCTTCACTCCCTCAGAAATAGACCTGCAAGCATCACCAGAAGAAAGAATGATCAAATTACAGTGATACAAGTACATTGTACACTGTTAGTTCGATGCTAATTTCTGAAAAATACCCAAGGCTATAGCCCATGGTTTTTTCTGAAAAATGGCCATAAAATCACTCCCAATTTTTATTACATTTTCTAATACATATTGACATCATTATGCTGTGTAGAAAGTTTGAGCTCATTCCAACTTCAATTTTTCAAGTTATGGCCAATTTAAGAAAATTGCGAAAATCTGAAAAATACCCAAGGCTATAATAGCCCATGCTTTTTTTTTTAAATGGCTAAAAAATCACCCCCAATTTTTATTACATTTTCTTAAACATATTGATGTCCTTATGCTATGTAGAAAGTTTGAGCTCATTCTGGCTTAAATTTTTCAAGTTATGGCCAATTTAAGAAAATTGCCAAAATCTGAAAAATACCCTGTACTATAGCCCATGGTTTTTTCCGAAAAATGGCCAAAAAATCACTCCCAATTTTTATTACATTTTCTTATACACATTGACGTCATTATGCTGTGTAGAAAGTTTGAGCTCATTCCGACTTCAATTTTTCAAGTTATGGCCAATTTAAGAAAATTGCGAAAATCTGAAAAATACCCAAGGCTATAGCCCATGCTTTTTTCTAAAAAATGGCTAAAAAATCACCCCCAATTTTTATTACATTTTCTTATACATATTGACGTCATTATGCTGTGTAGAAAGTTTGAGCTCATTCCGACTTAAATTTTTCAAGTTATGGCCAATTTAAGAAAATTGTGAAAATCTGAAAATATACCCTGTACTATAGCCCATGCTTTTTTCTGAAAAATGGCCAAAAATCACCCACAATTTTTATTACATTTTCTGATACATATTGACGTCATTATGCTGTGTAGAAAAATTGAGCTGATTCTGACTTAAATTTTTCAAGTTACGGCAAGAAAATGCCAAAATTCTGAAAAAATCCCTGTACTACAACCCATGGTTTTTTCTCAGAAAATGGCTCCAAAATCACCCCAATTTTTATTAATCTAAACCACACCCACTCTCACTTTGACGCATCAGCAATGTGCAAGTGCCTCAATTCCTTCCAACGATCATCATTTTCTAAAATAATAATAATAATAAATTGATTAATTAATAATTAATTAATTAATTGAAGCCACACCCACCTCCTAATATGGCTTGCTTCTGTCTTGTTTGACCATCCCCAGAGCTGGTCTTAAACCTAAAAAGAAATTAAAATCAGTTACAATTAAATCGCTCCATTTTTGGAAAAAAAAATAATTAAAATAATTAAAATTCTTCAAGAGTTGGCAAGGAGAAGAGAGTACAAATATTATTGATTAATTAAAATAATAATTTTATTTTATTTATTTAAGTCATAAAAATGACTTTATTCTTTCACAACTTAAAATTATTCTGCTCTCAATATTACTACATCCATTTCAGTTCGAATACTTAATAATCAATATTAACTATAATAATAATCAATGCTTCCATAAAGGGACAGCTAGACTATATCCACAGCTGACACAAGTGTATCAAACCAGTTTAAACCAGTTACACACACTAACTATTAATGAACTCACTGGTAGACATCATTATCTGGCTTGAGTAGATCATAGACCATACACTAGAAACAATTAATAGAAGAAAAACACGATTTACCACATGTAACAGTTAATCTACTCCCTACTACCTATTTCTCTATCCCCTACTCTCTTTGCCCTCCCCTCCCTCCCTCCCCTTCTCTCTTTCTCCCTCCCTCTCCCTCCCTCCCTCCTCCCCTCTCTCTCTCACCTTCTCCCTCCCTCCCTCCTCCCCTCCCTCTCTCACCCTCTCCCTCCCTCCCTCTCCCTCTCACCTGCACAGTTAACTCATGAAGCACAGGAGTCACTACATCAAATCCTCTATTATAATAATAGAAATGAAAATTTAAAAGACATTTAGTATAATATGCAACCAAACAGTGTTAAAATAACAATGAATGGATGAGTGTTGATTTGTACCTGTCCAAGATAATAAACTCAGAGACTTGCTTGGCACCCTAGCACAAATGAAAATGATGTTAATTAACGCCCACACTAATCAAATATTAAATGCCACGCCCACTCTAATTAAAACTTAATAATTGCAACATACTTTTCCCAGTTCGGGTTTCTGTGACTTGAAGTAGTCGAGTTTCTCTTGCAACTTGTAAGCCAGTTCAGAGCAACGATTATTACCATCCCTGAGACAAATAAATACAACAATAAATAATAATAACAACAACAATAATAATAATAATAACAACAACAACAACAAAAACAACAACAACAATAATAATAATAACAATAATAATAATAATAATAATAACAATAATAATAATAATAATAATTAATACTGTGGGGTGCCTTTTTTAGGGCTGTAAATTTCGCAGATTTCTCAATTTTTTGAAGATTCACAAAAATACTTTCACAAATCAAATTATTACAGTAAAAGATGGCAGACGGCATTAAATTAAATCCGCAAAATAGATTTTTAGGCAATTTTTTTAATTTTTTTATTTTTGATATGATAATATTTAAACTCATTTTATATTAAGCTTACTAAGAGATACAATGATAATAAAATCCGACCTAACTACCGTATAAAAGGAAATATTGGAGGTAGTTAAATTTGGCAAATTTGGCATTTTGATAGCCATTCGCCAAAATAAAAATCCACCATTTTGAGCCATTATACGCATGCTCAACAGCACATGGCCACAAATTCACCAAATTAAAATTTGCCAGTCACCAAAATTTAGCAATTTGCCAAATTTAACTACGTTCAAAATTCCCTGCTATACAGTAGTAGACCACACTTACTTCCAAGCCCTCACTGCCGGATATTCCCCTAGCAGTGAACAGACAGTGGCCAGCTGGTCAGCATAAGCAGAATAAAGTTCATCTCTCCTTCTCCCACTTTGACAGAAGTAGTCCTCGAAACCGTCAGGATCATCAAGGGAGAAGACTCGTGACTCGTACGGGAGGAAAGCTAAATTGATTTCTTTGAGTGTTTTGATTCCTAAAGATAAACAAATTGTGAGGATTGGATCATAAAGAATAACGAAGGTGAGGATATGAGAATGCGCTTACGTCTTCCGGCGAGACTGTCACCGAGTTTACTGAACAAAGAAACAGGACACTCTGAGAGTAAGAGAGAGAGAGTGAGAGGGAGGGAGAGAGAGAGAGAGTGAGAGAGAGGGAGTGAGTGAGAGAGAGAGAGGGAGGGAGAGAGAGAAGAAATGAATTTCATGATATATTTGAAGCATTGTGCTTCAATTTATTGATTTTGGAGGCATTTTTGGTATTTTTAAATTGGCAATTTTGTGCATATCAGATGCAATACTAACTTTAAAGTTGAATACCTGCCAAATTATTTTGAAGTACTTTAATCAATCAATGATATTACCATTATTATTATTACTATTTATTTATTTATTTTATTTATCCTTACTCTGTAGGAAGAAGATGTGAAGAGATTTGTAAAGGTTCTTTGGGTCAGCCGGACGATCAAAATCAGCAATTATCTTATTAACGTTCTAAAATAAATTAAATAAAAAGAATAAAATAAAATCACACGTACAATTAATCTTTAAACGCTTACCGCCTCGGTTGGTTGTGCAATGTAAATGGCTTCCAAATGAGTCAATGGTGTCCTCTCCTTCTCTATAGACTCAACAACTGGAGGAAAAATAAAAATAATTTAATAACAAAAATATGTACACGTACATACATGTATATAAACTTCTATATTACACGTACATGTTCATCTCTTATGTACATTATATACAATTAGATGATATTGTTGAAGCAATTAATACACATACACATTGCTTCCTTTTTATTATAATTATTATAATTAAAGGATTCTCTTCCTCTTTCCTACTCCACTAGTTCCTTTTCCCTCTCCTCTCTCTCCCCTCCCTCTCTCCATCCTCCCTCCCCTTCTCTCTCTACTCTCCTCTCCTCCCTCTCTCCCTCTCTCTCCCTCCCTCTCTCTCCCTCCCTCTCTCCCTCCATCCTCTCCTCCCTCCCTCCCTCCCCCTTCTCTCTCTCTCTCTCT
>NW_003546285.1:226135-241910 GCF_000090795.2 Amphimedon queenslandica | reverse complement strand
TTAATTAAGACCCTGTGTATTTTATCATTATTATTATTAATTCCCAAACCTTTAAATCAAAGCATATGTAGCTATACTATACTAACAGAAAGAAATTTATAATAATACACAGCATATACATATAAATGTACATATATATATATATACATGTACACATACATGTACATGTACATTTAATTAGTGACACATATTGCAAAAACATGTTATCACAATCCACAAAGCGTAAAAGCGACGAGTGTAAATATACACGTGAAGCATTTTTCCAAATACTTTCTGCAGTACACCCCCCTCCCCCTTACACAATTAATAACAGCAGCATAGACAGATTGATACATGTAGTGAAATGTGGAAATGAGCAGTTATATATGTAGGAGTGTCTCTTTATTTTATTAGGGATAATGGCGTCCTGTTAAAGATACGCATGGAGTACTAGAGGTATAGTAATAATAACTAATAACTCAATAATAAGAATGATAGTGAACTTTAAGTGTGAGTGTGTAAGGATATTAATATCAGCCAAGTACATGTAGTTCTATTAATAGTAACAGACAAAGGAGAAGAGAGAGAGGGGGGGAGAGAGAAGGGAGAGAGAGAGGGGGGGGAAGAAACAAGCATCATAATCATAAGGATATTGGTAAAGCATCCTGTAGTTCTATTTAATTGAAAAAGAAAGGTTTCCCTCATAACATGTAATATGCAGGGAAACTTAAACTAATACAAAATCAAGGGACCACGTAATCAAAAGTCACAACAATAAAACCTGTATATATACAGTCAAACCTGTCTATTCCGGACACCTTGGGACCCAATAAAACTGTCCTTATTAAAGAGGTGTCCTTATTTCAGAGGTTCATTAATACACATTTATATTGTAATGGGACTGATACTACCTGTCCTCATTATAGAGGTGTCCTTATTTTAGACTGCCCACAATAGCAGGTTTGACTGTACACTATTATTTTAATAACCACCCCTTCCTGCTCTCTCTCTCCTTTACCTTCCATGATCCGGGCTGATGCAAAGCGTTGAATATCCCTTCCAGGATATCTATAAAAGACAGGGACAAATGAAAACGAGAGAGAGGGAGAGAGAGAGAGAGAGGAACTTACACTCAGAAACAGTGTCCCGGAGAGACATGGTTGCTTCTTTCCTCAGCTCCAAAAAGAATGATGACGTCACCAATGTGGGCGTTACCACATATAGGCGTGGTGATTAAATTTTTATGGGTGGGGCTAATTTGGATTTACCAATTTTTTTTAAATAAAATCTTTCTTGTCTTTGTTCATTTCTCCTTTAGATATGTTTAAGCTCCAGCAGAAGAGAAAGGAGGAGGACGAAAAGAAGGCAGCCCAGCCTTCCTTAGACAAGCAAATGTCGATAAGAAGCCGTTTCTTGACTCAAGAAATCTCAGACTTGAACACACTTCTTCCTGAAACCTGTTCACTTAGATTCCAAGACGTGAACGACCTCAGAAAATTCGAGCTCATCGTGACCCCGAACGAGGGACATTGGAAAGGCGGTAAATTTGTATTTGAAGTATCAGTCCCGATAGAATATAATATTAAACCTCCATCGGTCCTTTGCAAGACGAGACTTTGGCATCCGAATATAATGGAAGATGGAAAGATCTGTTTGAGTATATTACGGGAACAGACAGTCGATGGAACTGGGTGGCTACCAACTCGATCTCTGAAAGACGTAGTCTGGGGCCTTAACTCACTTTTCACCGATTTGTTAAATTTCGACGATCCACTAAATATCGAAGCTGCAGAACAATACGTTAGAGACCAGTACGAATTCGATAGAAAAGTCCGCGAATACGTACGAAAATACGCATCTTAAAAAAATCATTAATATTTATTATACTATTATAATAATAATATTTTTTAATACACCATACAATTATTATTATTAGTTATTATTATTATTATTGTGATTATTATTATTATTATCTAGACTCGTTATAGTTGGATGCAGCAGTGAGAGAGAGAGAGAGAGAGATGGAGTGCCATGTTGCATCCAGAACACCAAAATGCGTACAAAAAGCGCGTGCATGTGATTCTCTAGTGATAATTGGGCGTGACTGTCACTTGTACGGCTGCTTCTGCGAGCGTGGGCGGGCCCCAGTAGCAGACCGGCTCTTGGAGGCGGCTTGGAGCTGTAGCTGGTAGGCAAGTGGGTGTATCTTAAACCCGTACAACCTAAAAATAAAAAAAAAGAAAAATGAGTAAAAAAATGCAACTCGATATCTCAAAAATTCAGGCATGATTTATTAACCTTTGAAATTAAAAGATTTGAAGAAATTAGTAAAATTCAATCAAGAGTAGATAATGAAGCGACCTTAATGAGCTAAAAATTTGGGTATAGTTTATTAAAGATATTAAGTTGATTAACCTTTCAAATTAAGATTAAAAATTGAGATATGACTTTAAAATTGAGATATGACTTTAAAATTGAGAGGTTAAATCATAACCAAGGCTGGGTAACAGCAAGGCATAACGCATATTTTTTAAACACTTTGAACACTGTTTTCCTATGAAGATTCTATCACAGTTTTACTCGTTTCCGTGTAAACAGAAGCATAAAACAGGCACAAAACTATAACGATTGCGTCTGGTTTTTGTTCCTGTGTCAACAAAGCCTAAATCATATTGCTGTTAATGAGTGTGGTTATCACCTTGGTATAAACTGATTTGTTGGTTTTGGCGGGCGGAGCTCTTGATGGACCATGAAGAGCATGTGGGGAAACCCAGTCCCGAAATAAACCCCATCAATATGATGGTGACGGGAGGACTTGGGAGTATAGACATCACAGCATTTCGGACAGTAAAGCTTGACCATTGATTCACCAGGGACATCTGATAGTCCAATGGGAAGGACGGGCTGGTTCTCGCAAAAAACACGAGAGCAGTGACCAAAATCGCCTTGCTGGTACTTTTCAATCTTAAAAGGAGACAAGGATAAATTTTAAATAAGAGAGAGGGAGGGAGGGAGGGAGAGAAAGAGAGGGGATATCAATCATAATATTTATTAACTAACCATTTGGGCTAGGCCCCTGTTCGTTAGGATGTAGCGAGCATGGATAAGACCGTATAACATTTCGGCAGCTTGCTCAACCAAATCACTTTGATTGTCTTCCAACTCATCATCTGGTGAGAGAGAGAGAGAAGAAATGAAAAGAAGAGATCAATAAAATGTACATGTACTGTACATGTATGAACAATACAATAGACTATAGAGCTTGGTCAATAAAATAATAATAATAATAGTACTACACAACATTGAAAGAATCTTTAATTTCACTCATAACAATATTTTATTGAATGAGTAATGGACTGTTTAGAAAATTGCATTTTATTGTAAACTGGTGAGTTGCTATGTGGTTTAACAGATGTTCACTATATAACACACATAGATGGACACCCATATTGAATTACATGTACATGTGCACGTGCAGTCGCCAAAAAGCAGGAACAGGTATATGTACATGTACATCAAGCTAAGCCGTAACTAAAAATACACGTGCATGTACATGTACATGATCTACATCAATATTATACAGAATCTTAATCTTACTATTAGTTTTGTTGACTTTTAATAAATTATAGGTACATCTAAAATTGACGAGTCTAGTTTTTTTTCCACTTCAATGTACAGCCACATCTTAGACATTTCAAACATGCAACACACGTACATGTTTTTTTTATACATGTACATGTATATATTTAACTAGTAAACTAACCTGGCTCAAGGTCTAAAATGGTGTCCAGGGCTTGGCGATAGTGAGGGACTTGTTCATTGAGCCCAGTTAGATTAAATTTATCCTGTATATAGTCTTCATCGACCTAAAGAGGGAGAAAGAGGAGAGAGAGGTAGTTGTAAATGGCTTCACAAGTTCTAATTGGACCTCACTTCACAAAAAAATTCGTTGCCGCGTAGGGAGCAGAACCAGGAGATCCATGAGACCTCTTCCGAGCTACTCATGTCTTCCAAGTTATTCTCCAGTTTAAAAGTCTGGAAGACTCTACACCTACACTAAGAGAAAAGGGGAAGAAGGGAGAAACGAGGCAAGAAGGAAGAGAATGACAGGGAGGGGCGTGGCCAAATGATTAAATCCCACGCCTACAAGATGGCGTTCTTGTACCACGCCCACAAAATGGCAGAAAATCTAGATGACATTAATTTTCCTGCTAGCTCTGTTGCAAGGATAATAAAGGAAGCCGTAAGGCTGTAGTTTGTATTATTTTTATTTTAATTTTTATTGTCAGCTACCTGAAGGAGTCAATGTGTCTAAAGAAGCTAAAGCAGCAATTGGGAGGGCGGCCAGTATATTTGTTCTCTATGCCACATCTTGGTAAGACGTTTTAAGTCTAATATTTATCTTGTTTCGTGATAATGTATGACTGTCTGTACCTTTAAAAGAATTTTCATCAAGCACGGGGTTCCACAAAGCATGTGCTTTTAAACTTTTATGTTTAATTTTTTTTAATTAAATTAAAAAGTATAAAAATAAAGAAATAAAAAATAGAAATAAAATTGAAATTAAAAAAATCAAAAAATAAAAATTATAGAATAAAATAAAAAATATAAAAATACTTTGTGGAGTCCATTATTTAATTTAAAGTGTCCCATATACCAGGTGGGGACTACGTGATTACATTAATATTTATTATTTGTAAATAATAATAATAATAATAATAATAGTACAGATGCTAACAGTCAATAAGTGGCCTAATACTAATCATAAAGTTTATGCCCAAGAATAGTAAAATTAGACTTCTTTCCTAAGCACTAATACAATTAATCATATTTGCATTTGTTTTGACTTTATCTAATTTTGAAAACAGACACATTCCTTTCCAGTTACGCACATATTATAACTCATTAATGTTATTAGTTTATTAGCCTGTATAATGTTGTTGTACAATAATTCCCTTTTGCTTTGTGTTGCATATTTCTAAGCTTATGTTTGTGGAACAAGACTACCTATTTAAGGTATGACTGCTTCTTATAAAACTTCCACTAACTGAAACTATTTCCTTTATCATACTATAAATACACTAGCACTTTAAGACCTCCAGCACAACACACAAGTATTCAATTAGATTAAGATCACAGTGTTCTTATTATTATAAAAGAGAAAGATATTGGGTGGCTACTCTCTTATCAGAACTAATTATATTAATTAATTACTACCAGCCCCCCACCCTTAACACTCCCTATAGTACACATTCACATCACAAGAGGTATATACCCAACCGTGAACATAATGTGAATGAACATTATGTGAATCAACATGACGTGAATGAACATTATGTGAATGAACATAATGTCAATGAACATAATGTAAATGGACATAATGTCAATGAACATAATGTGAATTAGTGACAGCTAACACCTCCTAATACCGGTAGTAGGGAAGGGCTCTCTGTCCAGCAATCCATGGTATTACGTATAAAGTTCAATAGTATTTGTTCTCTTTTATTATAATGGCAGTCATTATTGGTTCATGCTTGCTTGCTTGTTTGTTGTTTATTTACTATCAGTTGTGTCCCCTTCACTCTTGTTTCCAATACAGTGCCAACAATTACACGTCAAAAGCAAAGAGGAAGACGATAATCCCCTCGGACATATTCTCAGCTGCTGAAGACATGGAGTTTCAAGAATTTGTTCCTGAGATGAAGGAGTCTTTGGAAGGTACGTTAATGTTATAGGCTATTTTTAGTTTCTTTTTTGATGATGTAATGATGATGTAATGATTGTTTCAGCTTTCAAGAAGTCCCAGAAAGAGAAAAAGGATGCAGCTGCAGATCGGAAACGAAAACAGCAACAACAACAGCTGGAATCACCAGCAGAGCCTCCTCCTACTACCTCTCCTGGCTTCTCTGTGCCTAGTGAACAGGACGTGGTTGCTGTGGCAACGGTTGCCCATGACAACAGTGGGGAAGGAAGCAAGGTCCAAGAAGAGGAAATGGAGACAGAAGAGATCCCTAATGAAACAATAGCTTCTTCTTAAGACATCACTTATAATGATAATGATTTATGATTTCTTGATCTTCTCTCACTCTCTCTCTCTCTTTTATTCATAGACTCTCTTCCCTGTGGAACATGATATCCTTATTTAGTCAATTTCAAATAATTTATGCTAATGCCCAGTTCATGATTTGAGTTCAGCCTATGAATAGACTCAAATTAACTTATTATTATTATTATTTAGTTGTTGTTGCTGCTGCTGCTATTATTATACCAATATACAGAGGATTATTAGTTCTAGTAATGGTACTGAAGTGTGTTTTAAGCACCAAAACAAATTGCTTTTGATTGTTTAAGGGAAACTTTCTCTCATTGAAAAGTTGACTATCGCGCGATAAACCTGCTGTTTCCTGGGCGTGGCTCCTCGCAAAACAAACACCAAAAGAAACGCAAAGAAGTAGCCTTGACTTCTTTACAGATTTCTCTTTTTATAATAGTAAATATACTGGTGCAGGATGGCAGAACCGGCTTGGAAGGTAGCTATGAGAGAACGTAAGAAGAAAAAAGAGGAAGAAGAGAGAAAGAAACAAGCCGAAGAGGAAGCTAAACGCGCTTCAATGCCAGCTTGGAAGAGAGCCGTGCTAGAAAAGAAAGGTCTATTACCAGGAACGGGAACTAGTGGAGGAACTACAACTCCAGCACCTTCTTCAGCCACCAATGTCCCTAAAACATCTGCCACCACAGTTTCTAAAACACCAGCTACCACTTCCTCTGGTCTCGCAAACAAATTTATGTTTTCTGCTGCTGTCAACAAGAAAGAAGAGCCCCACCCTGCTGCTCCTGCATCTAAACCATCTACTGAAAAAACCACTAGTGCATCCCCAACCTTGAAAACAAAATCTACCAGAGTATCTGCTGCTAAAAACTTATTCGAAGAGATAGCAAGCAGCCCACAGATTCCAAAGAAATCTCCGCTCTCCCCAGTTAGAAAGGGCCTTCTTGAAACATCAGATAAAAGCAGTGTCGTTGCACACACGAAAGAACAGTTTGAACACAACGAAATAGTGAGCGATCATGGAGATGTTGACGTACAGAAAAGCAACGTCCAGGACATCACTGAGGTACCGTCTTCTCCGACCCAGCCTAATTTTGCATCATCACCTACTCTACCAAGTCATTCTCATCCTGTGAAAGAAGTAGAGGAACAAAAGACAACAGATCCTTTACCTCCTACTTCTAATGTTAGTCAAAGTTCAGACGTAAAGAAACCAGCATTCACTGCAGAACGGAAGACAACTAGTTATAACACTCATGTTGTTGTACCCCCTGCTGAAAATGATGATAAGATACCAGCCTGGAAGAGAGAGCTTCTTGCAAGAAAGAGAGGAAAGAAAAAGGAAACCACAAGTGCTGCTCCTCAACAACCAACTGAAGCAGAACCCCCTTCATCTCCTCCAGCACAATCTGCTAGTATTCCTCCTGCAACAGTATCAGCCACTCCTGGCCATGGAACTACTCCACCATCATCTTCAACAGTAGCTCCAACAGCACCAGAGCCTCAAGAGAAGAAAAGTGAAGCTACAGTTAAAAAACCAGAAATAGTGAATGCATCTGATAAAAAGGATGGAGGTGATCCGCCTAAACTACTGAACAAGGAAGGGAAAAGTATACGTGCTCCCGTCCTCAAATCAACCGGTAAATGGGCCGACATTAAAGAGGAAGATCCAGAGTTTAAGAAGCTCCCAATGTGGAAGCAGGAACTGATAAAGCGTAGAAGAAGAGACATGGAAAATCGTACAGCTCCGATACCAAAAGAAGAAGTAAAAGAAGAGAAGAAACCACCTTCTTTACCATCAAATATAACCACGCCATTTGACCGAATCAACGCACAAAAAGAAAACTCACAAGAGTCTTCAAAAAAGCCGAGCCATAATTTAACACCTATTAGAAATACACCTTCCCCTTCTACTAGTACTTCTACAGAGACTACAGAGCAAAGTGGTATTTCTAAAATTGCAGGAAAATTTGGTAACGTCAAAAGTGTAAAGAAGCCTCCGCCTCCTACTTCGCCCATAAAAGAGAATGGGGACACATACACAATGATAGATGAGGAGTCTTCTGATGAAGAGGCCACACCTCCAAAGCATTTGAAAACAACACGATCTAGTAGCATCTTGAAAATTGAAGGAAAGGTATGCAAACATTGCATATTATGCATTTTGCACTTGTAAGACTTCAAAGTTTAGATTAACCTTATATAAAGCCTATGAGCAATTTAGAGAATGACAAACTCTTGATATTTTTTCTAATAAAGAGCTTGCATGTTATAATGATAGTTGTTTTTGTCCTATGTATGCAGTGCTTCCTTCCTTACAGTGTAAAATTGTATTTGTACAGTGTTTACTTAAATTGAATTTTTGTTTTCTCTTCCTCCCTCCCAAACACATACACACACACACACTAACAGCCTCGTAGAAAACTCAGCATATCTTGGAGTGACAGTAACCTGTCCCACTACTATCCAAAATATGACTACTCGGATTACGACGACATTGAGCAAGACCCTCCCATCAAAGAGGTCGCTGAAGAAGTCGACACTCCAGTGAGTCCCTCAAGCCCAGAGCCGGCCATTGCCACGCCCATTCATCCGTGGCTAGCGGAAACGAAATCGTCCCCCTCCCCAAGCAGCGTCCCGTCTTATAGTTCAAATGGTCTTGGAAGCGTGGGGAGCTTCATGTCTATGTACACTCTCAACGCCTCCTCTTTCCCGTCCTACTCCCCTCCCAGCAAAGAGCCAGAGACAAAGGAGGAGGTGCAGGAGGAGACTGAGACGTCAAAGGCAGATATTTATGCTAATTTAGATTCCGATACAGCTGCACTTCTCTTTTGAGGAAGACTGAATATTGTATATTTTTGTTTTATAAGTATATTATTATTTTTTAGCGCACAATTATAAGTAAAACTATTTTTCTGATGTACATTATTTTATTTTATTAATTTATTATCATTGTTTTTTTTTGTGTAAAAAATAACATTATTTTTCCAAAAAAACCTTAAAAACAGAGCAAGAGATGTGGGTCTATTACGCATTTTTCAACAAAATCCGATGACAAAGAAAATACCATAACTATACTGAACTGATGTACACTGCATATGACCATCATTAACACATGGAAGCCTTAGCCTCTTATAGCAGCTGTCAGATATTATTTTTTAAGTTTAAGGAAGCAGTGATCAGTCACAATAGGTAGTCAGGATAGCATAGAAGAGATATCATAAGGAAAAGGAAGGCACTGTATGTATGGGGACATAATAATTATTATGTTTGTGTGTATGTTGTATACACGTTTGTGAATGTGTTTTGTCTAAATAGAGAAAGTAAAAAGAAGAGATAAGAGAGAGATGGAGAGTACATATGAAATGCCAACGAAAATGTCAGGAAAAAAATTTAAAAAGATTTAGCTAGAGATCGTCAGGACCTTCATCATCATCGTCTTCATCTTCTTCTAAATCAACCAGTTCATCCTTCGAACAGAAAAAAGGATAATAAATAACAAATAAAATTATATTTTTTACAAGATTTTAAAGTTGCTCAAAAATTGGACCAAAGACCCTGTACTATATAATACATTAGGAGAAAACTCTCCATTTTCATACTTTTCTGACACATGTATACTTTTACTGATATTGTGTGGTAATTTTGAGTTGATTCTGATCAAAACTGGATTTTTATGAATCTATTAAAGTTGCTCCAAAAGCCAGGTAGTAAATATTGTAGTAGATAAACATGTACATGTAGCATGTTTAGTGGGAAGACTTAGCTGAATACAATATGTAAGTAGTAGAGTAATAGACTCACGGGGTCAGGATCTTCATCATCTTCTTCTCCTTCAATGTCACCTTCAGCCTCTTCATCTTCATCATCCTCTTCCTCTTCCCCTTCATCAACACTAACCTCACCATGCTGAGGGGGGAGAGAGAGAGAGAGAGAGAGTGAGTGAATTAAAATGTAATAATATAAAATTGTAACTATGTATAATTAATAACGTTTGTTGCATTAAAAATTAATGTGCTTACCAAGAAAAATTGCAATGGATTCGGCCAAATTTCATCCTTAATAGTCTCGGCTATTTCATCGGACTCGTTCCCGTTGGTGTCATTAAACCAGCAGAAGAAGCTGGGGACCTCCTCTAGTGGCCTCTTTCTGCCTTTGAACTCTACGTCTGATTGCTTCGTTAAATCCTAAACACAAAATAAAATAATACCAATTAGGTTCATAAATAAGGCCATTTTAATAAATTTGCTAAATCTGAAAAATACCCTGTACTATAGCCCATGGTTTTTTCAAAAAAAAAAACTCAAAAAATCCCCACTAATTTTTATTACATTTTCTGATACATATTGACGTTCTTATGCTGTGTAGAAAGTTTGAGCCGATTCCGACTTAATTTTTTAAAGTTATGGCCATTTTAAGAAATGTGCCAAAATCTGAAAAATACCCAAGGCTATAGCCCATGCTTTTTTCGGAAAAATGGCTAAAAAATTACCCCCCAATTTTTATTATATTTTCTGATACATATTAATGTCCTTATGCTATGTAGAAAGTTTGAGCCGATTCCGACTTAAATTTTTCAAGTTACGGCTATTTTAAGAAATTTTCTAAAATCTGAAAAATACCCAAGGCTATAATATAGCCTATGCTTTTTTTCAAAAAATGGCTAAAAAATCACTCCCAATTTTTATTACATTTTCTTATACATATTGATGTCCTTATGCTATGTAGAAAGTTTGAACTGATTCTGACTTATATTTTTCAAGTTACAGCCATTTAAAAAAATAAGTCAAAATCCTAAAAATACCCAAGGCTATAGCCCATGCTTTTTTCCGAAAAATGGCTAAAAAAATCACTCCCAATTTTTATTATATTTTCAGATACATATTGATGTCCTTATGCTGTGTAGAAAGTTTGAGCTGATTCCGACTTAAATTTTTGAAGTTACAGCCATTTAAAAAAACTGCCAAAACCTAAAAAATACCCAAGGCTATAGCCCATGCTTTTTCCAAAAAATAGCTCAGAAATCACCCCCAATTTTTATTACATTTTCTGATACATACAACACATTAAATAAGAATTGTCAAAAGTACATAAGCTCACTCTGTTTGGCTTCCATTTAATGTCCGTCCCTGTTATCGTACTATCACCCGAGACATCTAAAGTAAGCTCCTTCAACAAGACAGCATTTTCAAAGTACGGATTGGGTCTAAAATGCTAAAAAAATAAAACAATAAAAATATGCATAATATATACATAAATATGCATAAATACGTATAGCATATAAAAATATGCTAGATACAATAAATATGAACAAGGAACATAAATTTAAACAAGAAACATCCTCGCCCACCATGCTAATCTTGTATCCGGATTTCACGTCTTCAAATTCATCTACTGTGAGATTTTCAAGATATATTAAAGCCTGCTCGTCCTCCTCGTTTAGTAACTGAGAGATGGCAGGATGATTCGTTAACTGAAAATAAAACTGTCAAGGAAACAACGCCAAATACCAGTTATTTCACAATCAAAAATTTCATCAAATTTGTCATGGTCTATAAATAGCAGAATAATAAAAATTTCTTAAAAGTGACAAATTTTAATAAAATTTTTTGTTGACCGAGCTATTAGAAGGTGAACCCATTATCAATTAGAAATAACTTAGCTTGGTTGCATTTTTGTAAATTAACCCTTTAACACCAATTATTACATATAAAAAGGCCCAAAAGCACTAAAACCAAAATAGATCTACATCATTTAAAATATATAATTATCGTATTGAATAGGATACGGTCGTGAACCAGAACTCTGGTATCTCTTGGGCTAGTTTTGCTCTCTTCTGGTAGTGTGGTTTACGTAGTTGGTTATATTTCTGTTCCACGTGCAATATTTCTTCTGAGGCCTGCTCGTTAAGACTGTCTATCTCGTGCTGGATTCCTACTATCTTTTCAAGGGCGAGTTGAGCGTTCTCGTCTCCGTCCTTGTGATTCGTGCTAGAGCCCCTGCTGTCTTCCTCGTCTCCTATTTTGGCCATTTTTGTGGTAATTGTAGGCCTTTTGGCTGCCTGTTCAGCCGCCATTTCTTCTCCACGCGCCAAAGTGTTTGTCACGAGATTGGGCGTGGCCACAATTCAGCCACGCCTATTTTGTAGACTTTTCATTTTGCACAATTTCTCCAAAGATTATCCATCAGAAAATTTCTCTCCTAGCCATTTTACCATGTAGCATAGTCCATGGTCTTTATACTCAGATTTTAAAGCAATTTAAAAGTTTCTAAATTATGCAATTTTGACTAAAAATTAGCTCAATCTTTCTATTTTTATGCAAACATAATAAGTCTATGTATTATCGACATTATTTTTTATTTTTATTCTATACAGTTGGAAGATAACACAACTTTTAGAAAATAATGAGCCACACCTTCTTTGTTTTCTATTTAAAGACCACGCCTCCCCTTAGGTAATTTATTAATATCAATGGTATTATAATAGTTTTTATAATAAATCTCCATCTTCTCTCTCCCTCTCTCTCTCTCTCATATAATAAACAACTGTCATGGCTATCCTAGCTTACATAGCCGGCTCCTTATCGTCTTTCCTGCATTTATGGGCACGCCTCGTCATGGCTTTTCTCTGGCTACTCTGGTCTCCTGTGGTCCTCCTCTACTCCTTTCTCCTCTACATCCTCACTCATGGCTGGACGCTTGCCTTAGGCATAGCAGCTCTCAGTGTCCTTGCTTTACATTACCAGAGACGCCGGGATGGCTCGGTAAGTCTATTCTGCATTTTGTGTAGCTGGTCATGGGGAGGTGCCCCTCCTCTTTTCTAACTCCCTCTCTCTCTCTCTTTCTCTAGAAATCTGATCATAGACTTCAGCTACCACTGTTGATAAACAGAGTTTTAAAGGTAACAGTTTCACACGTGTCTCGTTAATTTATGTTAACACGTTCAGCTCCATTAAAATGATAAACAACAAGGTGTTACAATCTTATGTCCCCAGCACCTTAAAATAGCAGTTTCAAATAGCTTCCATGTCATAATGCACCCACTAGCATATCTCTGTATACTTTTGCACGTCTTTGGATATTTTTCAGACGCTCCCAATACTCCCTAAGAAGGGCTGGAATATTGAGAGGATTTCTCAAGGCGTCCGAGTTTACTCAAAGTTTTTCTCGTCTCTCGTAACTCCAGCGGGTACCTCCCTCATTGCATCCACTACACTCCTAGACTCTGAAATTCAAGTAATAATCACATATACTTGTACATGTACATGTGCAAGTAATTGGTTTTCATGTTTTGGTTAGAAAGCTGACATATTGACACTAACATGTATACTGCTTGTGATTTCATTGAATAATTGTTTTCTGTTTCTTTTTATTTATCCTTTATTGTTCAATCTTCTTTTCCCTTTAAACCTATCTCCTCTCTCTCTCTCTCTCTCTCTCTCTCTCTCTCTCTCTCTCTCTCTCTCTCTCTCTCTCTCTCTCTCTCTCCCTCCTCTCTCTCCCCCCCTCTCTCTCTCTCCCTCTCCTCTCCCCCCTCTCTCTCTCTCTCCTCCCTCTCTCTCTCTGTTTCCAGCATGCAATGAAGTATATTCTTGATCCTACTGACATGCAGTTTTGGTTTGGCCGGGTTCAAGGTACTATACGTTCCTCAATGACCTCTCATTCTGTTCCTGATGGATTCGATATCATCAACTTTACTATTAAAAAAGACGACCAGTTTTCTGGAGTGCTTAAGAAAGGGTTCCTCAATGCAATAAAGTATTGTTCCAAGTTTATTGAAAAATGGCTGCCATTTCTTGGTCAATTGTACAATGACGCAAGCCAAGAAAGAATGGAAAGGTTTGTTCAGATACATAAACATTTGAAAAATAAACGAAATTCTCATCGACTATTTTCACCAGCTATTTTTTCCAAAAATGTAGCTTAAAATACCCTCAATTTTGTTGCATTTTCTATTGCATGTACACAATGTGCATAACATTGATGCTATCATGTTATGTTATTGTAATGTATAACTTGTACTTTGTTTTGCTGTATACATTCACTCCTATACGCCTTCACTTTTCCTTCCTTCCTCTCTCTCTCTCTCTCTAGAACATGGCGTACCAATGGGGAGATTTCCTACGTATTCTCATCCCTTTCAAAAGTCAAGCCCACTTCCCTTCCCTTTCGCTGGTCACTCTTTATCATCTCCATGGCCCCACAGCAAAAAAAAGACCGTGAGTTTAAAAATGACTCCAGAATTATACAACATACTTGTACTACAGTAGGAATATATCCTTAAAATTTCCTGGACCTGTTTACATTGTGTGGCAATTAAGTTTATGTAAAACCCTGTATGTAATGATTGGATATTTAGGGGAGTTCCTTCATAGCCAGTATACCAAATGTAGTATAAAGGTCACCTTTTTCTACATGTACATGTGTACACATTATGCAGTAGTAAATTCTTCCTTTACAAATGCACTTTTGTAGTAGATTTGATGTGTGTATGTGTTATGTGATTTGATAACAATCTCACTGTGTAGTAAATGTACATGTATGTACATGTACATGTATATTTGAATTAGTAATCTTCTTTTTCTCTACAGAGCATCCCTGGAGTGTCCTAACTGTTATCTTGTGTCCTACTTCTCCCTCTGATCTTGTTCCTGCCACCGAGTATATTGCTACCCAAATTTCGTCTCTACGACAACACGTACTAATGAGCCACTTAAAAGCATACAACATTAATTACTCGTTAAAAGAAACCACACCCACTACTCCACCCACTTCATTAACAGACACGCCCACCACAGGACCTGATATTTCGTCTGAAATGCAAGTCGTGGAAGAGATAAAACCACTGGAACCCTCTTTGGCTGCTTGTGCTGACACTAAGAGTGATGAAGACCAGACTCACATTAGTAATGGTAGAGTACCAACTGGTCCTTATGCTGAGTATGATCAACGCTACATGTCAATGGCTATGAAATGTGCCGAAGATCTCATTGCAGTTTCAAAAGCAACAGTCGACGATGGATGGATCTCCCTCGGTATCAGCAAGGGCATCGCCATTTTGAAAAAACTACCCGAGAAAGGGGAGCCGCCTGTTAACTCCGTCAAGGGTTCCGGTAAAATTAACTGCCCCCCTGAGTTCCTAATGCGTATATTACTAGACCCAACCTACTCTAAACAACTGGACGACATGCTGGATAAAATGACACTAATACAAAGCATACAAGACCACGTCCAGCTGATGCATTTAAAATATAAAGCAGTCTGGCCTACATCGGCGAGGGATTTCTGTGCTCTAAACGTCTTTGGACAGTACAATAAAACCACGTTTTTACATGCAGCAACGTCCGTGGTCGATCCTCGCATCCCGGAAGAGAGGGGGTACGTCCGAGGGGACGTCCTGTCTGGAGGATACATTATAGAAGTCTGTCCTGGTCAGCCTGAGCTGAGTCGAGTTACGTACGTGACTCAGGTCGACCTAAAGGGGAACGTACCGTTATTCATTGTTAATAAGATATGCGAGAGTCAGCCGCAGTGTGTGAATCATTTCCGTCACATTGCAGAGGCCGAGTATGCAAAGCTAAAAAGAAACCCTATAAAAATGAAACAGTTCGAGGACCAATTCCCAATACCACAGATTATTAAAGATCGGCCATCTTCCTCTTTATCTCCACCTCCTCCTCCGCGGCCTTTAGAGGAGAATTTGCCATCGCTGACGGAGCCAACTCCTTCCCAACAAGAAGAAGGAGA
>NW_003546285.1:224472-225502 GCF_000090795.2 Amphimedon queenslandica | reverse complement strand
TAGGTTAATACCAGTATTACTACCAGTACTATTACTAGTGCTCTTATTGACTACCCAAGTATATACACTCATGTTATAGTATTTGTTAATTATTATTATTATTAATAGGGACTGAGGAGGGGATTGATTTCCGTACAATGGGCAATCAGAATGCAGCCAGACTACTAGAGGAGGTGAGTATAGATGCACATGTATATGTACATGTAAATGCACATGTACACGTAGTTTTAGTCGGGAATCGGCTGAAGCTTTCTGTATAGCATAAGGACATCTACATGCATCAGGAAAATTTATAAAAGGGGAAAATTCTCATCTTGACAAAAATTGGCTCGTGACTGTAGTTGCACTACAGTCAGTTTTTGAGCAACTTTGACAATCCACTGACAAGAAGCTCCATGAGCACTATAAGCTAAAATCCTGTGGGAAACACTCGCTTCAGTTGGGAAATAGATATAATAATATATTTGTGTGTTGTTTTGTGTAGATGTTCCACATTAGTGAATTGGACCTGATGAATCCAGTGACATACAGAGATCAATCCAATGGATGGAAGTGAGTGACAATGGACGTGTCATTACATGTACATGTACTGTATATGTATTGTGTGTTATTAGGTTTCAAGGTATTGAGAAAGATGTTGTCATTTTAAAGAAAAAGAAAGTCAGCGAATCACCTTTTCATAGGTAAGAGGCGCATGTACACGTATACATTTCCATATATGCATGTATGTATACTTGTACATGAAATATTTTAGTTCTTTTCTTTTTTCTCAGTTTTATTGGTAAAGGTTTAATTGATTTGTCACCTCAAGAAGTTTATAACTGCGTCCGTAATCCTAACCAAAGATACATATTTGATAACATGTTAAAAGTAATTTATTATTATCAATTAATATTTATTATTTTATTTTTATTTTTATTTTTATTTTTATTATTAGGAATTGCATGTAGTGAAGCAGATAGAGTCAGATCTTTACATTTGTATGTGATCCTCTCATGTGATTGTCATGTGATGTATTGTATTTGTTTAG
>NW_003546285.1:220911-224125 GCF_000090795.2 Amphimedon queenslandica | reverse complement strand
TCACGTATCTTGTGCAGGTGGGTGTGGTTGTGGGTGGAGTCAAACATGACGTACATTGATTAGGTTGATATGGGAGGAGTACCAGCAACACTGGTTAATTTTGTGTCAAGACGTCAGCCATTAGCAGTTGCATATTTACGTGATTATTTAGAAACAACTAGTTTAAATTCAAATAGAAATGGAAGAGAGAGTAGACCCAGTTTATTATCAGGTACTGATTCACCTAGTGATCTAACTATGATGTATAAAACATATGTATAATGTATTATAGTGTACACTAGGAACATGTGTATGTACTAGTATATAATGATGATGATGATATTTTGAGATTTTCTACTTTTTCTTTATTTTCAAAATTTTGAATCAAATTAATCTATTAATAACAATAATAATTAAAGAGGAGGGAGAAAGGGGGAGGGAGAGAATTGTGTGTGTGAGAGATGGAAGGGAAAAGAGATAGAGTGACAAGACTATTTTCTAGTGTATCTAGTTTATTGCAGTTTTATTAAACGACTACTTTAATATTTCATTATACGATTGTTGCCAGATTCAGCAACATAAATATATCCATCCTTATCTAGTGCTAAACCCCATAGAGAAGATAATCCTGAGATTAATTTGACTTGTTTCCTGTCAGGACTCAATACATGAAGATAGCCATTGTAACTTGATACAAAGATATATCCTTCATCATCAATAGCAATACCATTAAGATTATTAAAGTTACCAGCTGGATTATTATATGTATCAAGATGAGTTTTACTATCAGGAGAGAAGACTTGAACATGATGTTGACTACGAATGGTAATGTGTATCTTTCCTTCATTATCAACTGCTACATCAGATGCATTACCATCACATTGTATGACTTGTACAAATGTACCATCTTCTTTAAACACTTGTACTCTACTGTTGTTGTAATCAGCTACTAATATATTACCTTTACCATCAGTGGACATACCACGAGGATGATAAAATTGTCCATTTTCATTACCATTACTACCAAACTGACCAATATACTGACCAGTAGTAGCTGAGAAATACTGCACACGATGGAGAAAATTATCAGACACATAGAGCCTGTCTCCTACCAGCAATAAACTCCAAGGCCAATCAAACTGTCCATTACCATTACCTTTAGATCCAATCCTTCTTACTGCAGTACCATCCTCACTAAATACCTGAACAAACTCAAACTCACCATTATGACTACTAGCAAATACTTCACCATTAGTATGAACAGCAACACCATAAGTACCGCTCCCCACATTAAAGGATCTCTGGTTAGTTAGTGTGGTATAGTCTCTTGATGCTTTTACTGACAGTTGATAAGGACTACCTTTAATATGGTGACCTCTTATAGTCACTGATAGTTCATATCCACCAGTACTTTGAGGTGTGCATGATACAATGGCTGTGTTGTTATTAATTTTAGCAACTCTACCCTCCTCTTTACTACCATCACTTTTGATAAAGGAACCCTTTAAATAGTTTGCTGCTTTATCAATGCCTGCTGGTAGAGACACTTTGAATTTCCTTTCTTTTTTTACTGTTGCCAATGGAATAGCTAACCCACTATCAATGGAGTATGCATCTATATCTACAATAATATTTCCAAACTCATTGATTTCTTTACTTAAAGTAGATGTATCTAGGCGTGCTACAATCACTTCATTTTCTTCTATTTCTAGAGGTAGTTTCTTATACTCTTCAATGCATTCCTCTAGTTGATTGGTGATTAGCTTCTTAACACTCAGAATTTCACCTGGATCAGTACGCTCACTCACTGATGATGCAAGATGACGACCATGAGAAACCTGTTTTACCAGTTTACATAACCCATCCAACTGTTTCTCAACAGAATTCCTCTTAGCGCTAGCAATCTCTTCTGTCTCCATTAGTAGATCATTGCATCTCTTATCTAAAGCAGCTTTAAGCTCTTCAAACGTTTCCTTGATTTCCTGCCTTACTTCTTCTTTATGTGTTGCTATCTGCTCTAGCATCTTCTCTCCATTAGCAATAGCTTCAGTGACTGGAGGAATGACTCCATCACAACTAGCAACACTTTCCTTTAATGCTTTACGTGCTGTTACTCCTACGTCAATGCAATCTTCATAAGCATGATCCTTGTGCTTAGTAGGCAGGCAATTGAGGCAGGTCATTACTTCACAATCATAGCAGTAGAATAATAGCTCTGCTTTTGGATGTCGTGGGCAGCATTTTTCATCATGCTTAATCGCAGGCAATTCAAAAGATTCTTCCCTGCCTAGATCAACCAACTCGTGATTGGCTTCTTTCTTGTTTCGCTTATGACCTTTCTTACAATGATCACACAGAAACTGGCCACAATCACAGCAATACACAACAGCTGCATCACTGGAATCATCACATTTATCACACAATACTGCTTCCTTGCTAACGATCTTCTTTTTGATTGAAGCCTCTTTTGATTTATGTTCAAACCAAAGGTTTTGAGTCAGGCCTTCAATTTTACCGTCAGGTAAATTAACGCTAATGTCACACGTTGGACACTTTAATGAGGTATCAGCACTACCTTGCTTCTCTTTAGCTTTTATTAGACACTTCTTACAGAATGAGTGAAGACAGGGAAGCATGAGGGGGTCAGTGTAATACTCTGAACATATCTCACAAGTCATAGTGATACCTGGACTTGTGTTTTCTGCCATTATTACCTTTGAGAAAGTGAATAATCTCACTATTACTGACAATAAACAACTCACTGAATCTGACATAAGAGTTCCTGCGTTGTTTTCTTTTTTGTAGTATTGAAAAATAAATGACGCAGCCCCACCCAAGGTTTTAACACCCCCTCAAAATTTACGGATCAGTAGAACCTGTTTACAAATTAGTATACTATAACCACGTGTCAAAATGGAGGCACTCAGTGTAGAGTTTTTAAAAGGTAATTTTATTACTTATTTCTAAGTAGATTAACTTTTATTCAGAACATTTAAAAGTATCACTACAAGATAAGCTATTGCCTCAATTTTGGAGTCATTTTGATGATAATAAGGCAAGGAATGGAGTTTTAAATAATTTTTAAAAAAATTTTAGTCAAATTATGCTAGTTTACAAGAAGTATCAGAGGCAGTTTCTGATCTAACTAACTCGATAAGTTTTAATAATGTAATAGAAGAAATGAAAGGACTCTATCCACTTCAAATAATTAGTGGGTGTGTCACCTCAGTAACCA
>NW_003546285.1:192446-214028 GCF_000090795.2 Amphimedon queenslandica | reverse complement strand
CCCCTAATTTTTATTACATTTATTGATACATATTGATGTCCTTATACTGTGTAGAAAGTTTGAGCTGATTCTGATAACAGATTACTGAGTTATGAACTCCATACAGTTACATGTATATCTATTTTTAGCTTATTGGTTCACATCTATGGCGGTCAAGATCTATTTGTGAATGAGTACAGAACTTTATTGTCTGACAGACTATTACTATCACTTGACTATGATGTCACAAGAGAAGTAATACCCCAATATTATTATTATTATTATTATTATTATTATTATTATTATCATCAATGTTAATATTAGCTTATCTCTCTTTTAATTAATTTCTTTTTTTTGTTTCTCATAACTTCAATAGTTAAGGAACCTTGAGTTATTAAAGCTGAGATTTGGAGAGAGTAACCTCCATTACTGTGAAGTGATGATTAAGGACATCACAGACTCAAGGAGAGTGAATGGACTCATCAACAACAAACTATCAATCAAGAAACAGCAACAGGTTCACACATACACACACATGTACATTAACATTATTATTTCTATTATTGTAGGGTGATGGTGATGATCATGAAAATGATGTTATTATTAATTCTTTCATTCTTTCGCATATTTTTTGGCCTTCGTTTAGGATAGAGACAATGAAGCTACCAGCTTTTATTCAAAAGTATCAATAATAAGAAATGTTACTTTTAAAATAAATTCTTTCTTTATTCTTCTAGAAAGCTTGACGATTATAATAAATCCTTTCAAGAGATAAAAGGGATGAGGGAGTTGAAATGGTGCCATGATCTTGGACAGGTTCAGCTGGAACTCGAAGTCAATGATCAGATACTCAACTTTCAAGTGTCTCCATCAAGAGCCAGTGTGATATGGCAGTTCCAGAATAAAAGTAAGTATATATAAACTGTTTTTTTCATGCTGTACTTATCATGCTACTCTAATAATTAGTGCATTTTATTATATTTTTATTATTGTACATGTACATGGTTTTAGATTCCATTTCTTGATCTTTTCTATTCTCATTTTTCCATTCTTGTTTTTCCATTCTCGTTTTTCCATTCTTATTTTTCCATTCTCATTCTAAGGTGTATGGAGCGTCGAGGACCTGAGTACTGAACTAGAGAGCACACCTTCAGTTATAAGACGTCACTTGCTCTATTGGGCGGGGCAGGGTGTACTCTGCGAAGAGAAGGAGGGTGAGGTTTTTAAGATATTTGAGAAAGAAGGAATGGACGATACTTATCACGAAGGTAAGTACTAAAGAGGTGGGCGTGACTAATTTATTTTATTAGGGGGCGTGTTTGAGGAAGAGTCGGCAATGTCTTCCATGAAAAGCCAAAAAGAAAACGATTTAGAAGTATATGCAAATATTGTCACTTTTTACTTTTTTGTACCGCATATATTTTGAAATTTTTTGCTGGAATTTAATTTTGCTGTTTGCTGTTCATTATGAATGCTTCTCTCTCTGTACCCCACAGGTGGTGTGGTCGTATGTCACAGCCATGTTAACCAACCTCGGTCCAATGTCACTTGACAAGATACACAACATGCTAAGTATGTTCATGTTATCAGGGCCGGGCGGAGGAGGAGGGGCGGGTCAGTCCAGCTGTACTGTAGCCGAATTGAAGGCCTGCCTTGATAAAAAGGTGAAGGGGCAGGAGCTGATGTGTACTGGAGGAGTCTATCAGCTTTGTAAGAATAACTGAAGGGAAAATTGAAATGACAGAAAATTAAATTGAATGACGTTTAGTTTAATTGATATCAATTGATCTGTTTCTTGTTTTTAGTATAATTATATGTTACTTGAATAAACAATTTGGTATCGTAATCTTATTTCATTTTCACTTTATGTACATACAAGATTCAGGATTTCCCTACTCTGCATTACAAAATTTTGTGGGGCAATCAATTAAAAATTTTTATTAGTTCATATTTTTAGATCCATCCTAATTTTTTTATTCTTAGAGCAGCAATAAAAAAAGACCCTTTACAATAAATCACACGTAAATTACAACCAAAAAAAAAAGAAAAATAGGAAAAAAAATTATAATAATATTTTCAGCATGTATGCATGTACAAACACATGTACATCAATTAGAATTAACATAACAATAATAATAATATGATAATAATAATATAGATAATTTATAGTGTGCAAGCTTTAATGTATCTATCCATTCGTTTGCAGTAGTGATGGTTTTCTCCAATTAACGTCCAGCTCTTTTCCTAGAGATCCAGCCCAACAGAGCGCATATCGCAATCACTCCAATGACAACAAACAGGACTATAGCAAGACCATCTCCAACACCAAATCTGTAAGCACTGACTGGCTGGAAAAATACCGAGAAGAGGGTCAAGAGAAGTGGTAGGACTAGTAGCTTTTCCATTGGGCGTGGTACCAATCTAAAAAAGGCAAGGGAGAGAAATGTGTCAATTTTTGTTGCTTTTTCTGTGTCTCTATTGTGCTCCTTAGCTCACCAATATAGATATAAAGAGTAGTTTTAAAATGGAGGAAGGCTTGCAGCTTCAGGCTACCTGCAGGACTTTCTTCTCTTTTGTTTGTCCTCTCAAAACAGAGTCACATGCACCGGATCACGTGACTATCATCGATAAGGCTCACGTGATTCTATCCTGTCTCCATGGCAACTAATTACTTTGGCGGGAAACTTATGGCAGCATGGAAACGAATGGGGAGGAAATTTTGCAAGTTAGTAAGGTCAGAAAACCTGGTCATCTTTAAATCTTTTATTTTTAGAGGCTTCAAAGAGATCTCAATTGTCTCTCAGACCAAAACAAGACTACAAGAAGGCGCTCTATTGAAAAGATAAGGAAAGAAATTGGCAGCCATGTTTCTGCTCCACCTCTCCTCCATTGGCTGCTGGATAATGGCCTACTCAAGCCTCTACTTAAACTATTCACCGACCCAGCTGAGAAATGCAGGGAACTAGCCATTAACTCTGTACAAGAGTACGTCACAATTGAAATTAATTATTAATTTTATTTAATTAATTTTTAGAGCAATGGTGGGTGTGTCTGACCACGCCCATTTCCTTCCACTTATAATTCCAATTATTGTCGCAAGATTGGGTATTCCAGACATAACAGAACCATCTGAAGAAATACGGTATTTATGGGCGTGGTTATTTTTAATAATATAGGTGTGGCTTGTAGGCTTTTACTCGTGAGTTTCCTTGTTAAACTATTGGAGTTATGTGGGAAGGATTTTACTCCTTATCTCCATGATATGGTAACAATATTACGATATACACTAATTGATCCATACCCTGAAGTGAAAAAGGTAATGAAAACATTAAAATATTTGTGCACTTTAAATAATCTTTCTCTCTCTCTCCCTCTTTTTAAAGGAAAGTTGTACTTGTACCATTAAATTAGCTAAGTCAGTTCCAGCTGTCTTTAATCAAGAAAGCGAAATAATCGTCAAATCGCTATTGCAATCAATCGGTCATCAACACTCCAAAGTTAGAATAGCAATCATCAAGGTGAGCTTTCAATTTTGTTGTAAATTTTTAGTATGAGCAATAGTGCTTTAAAACTTTTTTATATTTTTTATGGGCAATGGCATTAAATTTTGTCGTTTTTCTTAAATTTTTAGGCCCTAGGATCAGCCATACAGTATGGTTCAGCCACTCCCATTAATGATTGCTTGCCTGGATTAGCTCAGAGACTGTGTGACAGTAATCCGTCAGTTCGTTTGTGCTGTATCAGAATAATAGGAGACTGGCTAGTGGAACTACCTGATAGGTATAATAGTAATAATAATAATAATAATAATAATAATAAGTGTATAAAAACAGCTTTGCTTATTATTCTTATAATAATAATAATAATAATAATAATAATGTTGTGTATTTAAAAGATATTAATAATAATAATAATAGCGTTATTAATTGTATTATTATTATTATTATTGTTTAAATAGATATTCGTATCATCATAAATTGATTCCGTTATTACTAACTGGTTTAACTGACGAATTGGATGAAATTAAAGAAACTGCCCACAAGCTATGGACACAAGTAAGTCGCCATAATGTCCATGTACTTATACTTTACATTTATTTGTAGGTAGGTGCAAGCTATGAGAGAGAGAATGAAGACGACTTAAAAGATAAAATGGATTTCGCTCAGTTGAAAGATCCTTTCCCATCTTTAGGTGAATCTTTCTTCTCTCTCTCTCTCTTCTACTCATTAGTTTTTTTATAGAATTCAAGAGACCTCCTCTTGGCTGTAGAATACTTGTCTATAGAAACTTCTCAAAGATCTTCCCGGCGATATTGAGAGACCTCAAAGACTGGACTGTCAACAGTCGTATCAAGGCCTCGCAGCTCCTCCAGAGTCTCTTGTATCACATGGAGGACTCCATCACTCATCACATACAGCTGGTTCTTGATGGACTTTATAAATCAAGTCAAGATGAAGAGAAGAGCGTCATTGAATGGACTTGCAAATCAGCTCAGATCATAGGTAATGCTTTTATGGAAATGCATGTACATGTACAGTATAGCCTCTCTTAATGGACACTCTCTATAGCGTACACTTCCATTTAACGACAGCACCTAGTGTACTGGTTACATTCCTTACTGTATAAAATAACTTCCACATAAAGGACACCTCTGTATAACAGAGCAACTGTCCTTGTACCATTAACTAATGTGCTTTCTATTTCAGGTTATTATGTTTCTCCTGAGATTTGGTGTCACCTTGTTTTACCAGCTGTGCGTACCTCTGGAGGTTGTCCTACTAATGGAGAGGGATCAGCAGTACCTGTTGGTCCGGTTCAGTGTACCGGTTGTTTGATGGTTCTCTGTCATCTACTGAAAGGGAGCATTAATGAACTTGTAGAACCTTATTTAAAAGTATGGCCACCGTAACTTGATCTTTTTTTATTTGCCTTTCTTTCTCCCTCCTTTTCTCATTTCTCTTCCTCTCTCTTTCACTCTCTCTCCCTCCCTCTCTCTCTCTCTCTCTCTCTCTCCACCTTCCATTATTTATAGGATATATCTCTTTGTCTGGCTGAGCCTGATCTAACCCAATCTTGCCACACTCCATTACTGGATCAACTGCTTGCTTGTATATCTCAAGTCATACACATCTCTTCTCCTCTCTTGTCTTCTCTCTCTATTCATTTATTTATTGTTTTGCTTCGACTCTCTTCCACTTCTTCTCTTGATCCTGTCAAAGCTGTCATGATTGGTTTAGCTGATAAGATGTCTTTGGATAATGTTGGTTGCTTATACTCGCGGCATATGACAGAGATAGTAGCCATCTTGAAAGTGAGGATGAAGATATGGTTTAAAGACTGTAGACCTTAGTACATGGTCACAGGCCAAATTTTGGGAAAATGAAAAGGAGAGAATTCTCCATTTTTATTACATTTCCTGATACATATACATGTTCTTATGTTGCATAGAAAGTTTGAGCTGATTCTGATCAAAATTGGATTTTTATGAATTTTTAAAGTTGCTCTGAAATTGGACCAAAGTCCCTGTACTATAGTACAGGGTCATGAGCCAATTTTTGCCAAAAATGAAAAGGAGAGAATCCTCCACTTTTATCATTTTTCCTGATACATATACATGTTCTTATGTTGCATAGAAAGTTTGAGCTGATTCCGATCAAATTTGGATTTTTTACGAATTTTTAAAGTTGCTCCAAAATCAAGTAAAAGTCCCTGTACTATAGTACATGGTCACGAGCCAATTTTTGCCAAAAATGAAAAGGAGAGAATTCTCCACTTTTATAATTTTTCCTGATGCATATACATGTTCTTATGTTGTGTAAAAAGTTTGAGCCAATTTCGATCAAAATTGGATTTTTTAATGAATTTTTAAAGTTGCTCCAAAATTGGACCAAAGTACAGGGTATATTTTTGTCAAAAAAGGCTAGGATGTATTTTTAATGCAATGCTCATGAACATATACATTTACTAAAATTATATGTCTTTTATATTACATGTACATGTAGGTTGATTATAAGGTTTGGTCTCTGAATTCTCCAAATTGCAAGCTTTGTCTGAGCTTCCTGTCCTGTGACAATATACTCAGTACATTAGACAATGAAGCAATGGAGGAACTGATACTGATCCTCTCGCACTGCACTGATCCTGAGCAAGAACCAGAACTAAGACTGAAGTAAGGGAGAGAAAGAAAGCAGAAGAGGGATCCTACATTGATCCTTTTTTCTATTTCTTAATCATTTAATTTCTGTAGTACATGTACATGTACATCTACTTTTTCTTAATAGGTTTATCACAGTTCTCATTAAATGTTTGGTTGATGTCTCCACTTCACAACACAATCAGTTATTACAGTCTCACTCAACTTCAATCATTAAGAATATCATTGTACCTTCTTGCATCTGGAAAGCAGGAAGGTCAGCCATCATAATTGCAATAATATGTTTTAATGTATAATTTGATCTACATCAATTGTAATGTATAATTGAATTTTTGTACAATTTTCATACTTTTTGTTGTTTCTTATTTTATTTTTTTATCAGGACAGCAGCTGCTATAAGAACAGCTGCACTCTCCGGAGCTCAAGCTCTCCTTCATTCCTCTCTCTTATCTCCTGATCAGATCCAATCACTTCTTCCTCATTTCCTACCACAAGTACAATACCTCCCTCTATTATTTAATCTCGTCTGACCGGTTTTCAAAACAGGTCTTGTCTTGTCTTGATGACGATAATTCTTCCACTCGTCTTGTCTCCTGTAAAGTCCTTGGGCTTTTACTACAATCGGCACCGAAAGCCCAATCAAGTAACTATTAATGAATTTTAATAACTATTTATAACTATTAATAATTTTATTGCTCCTAGTTGATGAACTCCATCAGTTATACAGTCACTTATTGAAGAGGTTGGATGATAGCTCTGACACTATAAGAAATGAATGCTCAAGTTGCCTCATTTCTTATTTCAATTGTTTCCCTATGCCTTACGACTCTGATCTATACAAGGCCCACACTGAAGCTATCTATGCTGCATTACTGATTCACCTTGATGATCCTTCTGATATGATACAAGTATATTATTAATAATTATTATTATTGTTATAGTAATAATGGTGATGGTGATGATGATGTTAATAAGTATGCCATTCTTGATGCTTCTTAAGCAAAAGAAAAAAAGAATATAAAGGTGGCTTCTTTATATTCTTTTTTTCTTCTCCAGTCATCAATTCTTGGTGTCTTGGAGTCTGCTTCAAGACTCAATCCATCTTTGCTAATGGAGATGACAGAGAAAGTGAAGAGCAAGCATAGAACAACAAAGTAGGAAGATGGTTTTAGTACATTTCCTTTTTATTCTCTTTTTAGATATTGTGATAAATTGTTGGCACATCTTTCACAGAAAAGTAAATAAATGTGATGAGTGCTTGTACATGTACAGTATATGTGAAAAGGAATGAGAAACATATAAAGAACAATGAACATTAAATTATTAACACATAATGGTAAATTAATCATTATAATCTTTTGCACTGTATGGTAGAATTATAATCTGCTTCAATGGAAGATGCAGTTAAACATGTTAATAATTATTATTTATTTTTGTAATTTTATCAGTCTTTCTCGTACACAACAATTTCATCATCGTCGCCATCTTCTTGTTTTAAACTTTGCTCAGTTTTTTCTAGTCTCCTGTACCTACAGTTAGTTAGATATAAAGAAGGAAAGAAGAGAGTCAAAACCATGGTTTAATATATATATTATTACCTGCTCAACTTGGCTCTTCTCTGCTGTGTTCTGTAGTATTTATAAGCTAATATAGCAGCAACAATACCAATAATTACGATGACCTATACATAGTACATTGATTGATGATAAATAATTTCATTTACTCACTACAATGAGGACTTTGTTGGCAATTGAAGCAAAGTCTAGTCCTGAGAAAACGCCCGCTGGCTCTGTTCCTTCCATTTCCTGGCCATTGTTGTAGATTCCTTTAAGTTAAAATATGTAGGTAATGTTTTTATTATTGCAGGTACTAGCTCACCTTCTGTAGAGTTGTTTGCTGATAGAGAAAGACCAGCGAAGACGGACAACAACAGGAACAGAGTGGCGGCCATTTTGAATAACAAACCACGCCCTTCAATGAGCTTATTTTAACCCGTTAGATTACCTAATTATTACATCATCTTGCATCATTGGGTACCCACGTGCGTACATAACGAGGTACATAATGAGTCTATGTAGATTCTCCATTGGGGCAAGATCTTGTCTTCTAGCAACGAGAAGATCCTCTAGTGCTTTAGCAAGAGGGAGAGTGACGGCCATTAGAGATGGGAAACCACTAGGAACCTGGATTAATAGATTTACTAATCGCTATAGTAGAGCAAACACTAACAGTAGCAAGGAAGATAAAAAGGTGTGGTGATTGAAACAGGAGTACTTTTGTATTATTGTATTTTAGGATGAGTCAGTGAGCAATGAGGGTACTACTGATAATGGGAATGGCAAAGAGAATGACCTAGAGCCACCAATCGATATAGATGCTCTGAAGAAAACGTTATTAGACAAAGACGAACTCTTAGCGAAAAAGGATGCAGAACTAAACGAATTAGAGGTAGCAATTATCAATTAATTAAATATAAATGTTTATGAGGTTTGTACACAAGATTGAATGACATATGGTGAAACTACAGTAGAAATAACAATGATGTATATAATAAGTTTATTTACTTTTTAACTTAATCTCATTTCCTTTTGTTTCATATGTTATATCCTTCCCCTCCCTTTAGGATAAGTATAAAAGAGCTCTGGCAGAGACAGAGAACACGAGACACCGCATGCTCAAACAGGTCCAAGATGCTAAGCTATTTGGCATACAAGACTTCACCAAAGATATAATCAGTATCGCTGACGTCTTAGAAAAGGCTATAGAGAGTGTCCCATCGACTCAAATTGAAGGAAAGGAAGCCAACCAGTCGATAGTCAGCCTTTATAATGGTCTGAAAATGATGGAGACCAATCTTCTAAAAGTTTTTTCTAAGCATGGACTCTCGAAAATAGAACCTGGAGATGGTGAGAAGTTTGATCCAAACTTGCATGAGGCTCTGTTTCAAATACCTGGAGATAAAGTGGGCACAATAGGAGCTGTGTCTAAGGTCGGGTATGTATTGAATGGGAGGACGATTCGGCCGGCGATGGTGGGTGTGGTCAAGGAAAAGGACTGAAATCATAATGTTATTTGTTGTTATATAAATTATGTCATTGTTTAATGTTATGATGTTATGTGTTTACATACTGGAGCCATATTATCATTATTGCGTGGGCGGCTAATCTCATTTGTCCTTTCTTTCATTTTCCTTCTCTTTGACATTAATCAGGTTTTAAGTTAGACTATGTCTATTCTATTATGATGTATTTTTGCAGTTTCTTAGAAGCTGATGCAATATATGCATCATGATTGAAAGTATTGGTCTTCATTCTTTATTTATGAATTATTTTACGATTGTAATTTGTATATATAATTATTTGGATTGGCTTTTAGCCAAATTATACATCTGATATGCAGAAACTGTTGGGAATTCGCTAGTATTTTTATGCTGCTGTAATCATTTTTATTCATTGCAATTTAATAATAATAATGTGAGCACTATATCACCTGTCATTCATTAAAAAGGACCTGCATGAAATAAGTATGCAAGTTATATGACATAAAAACAATATTAGTAATAATAATAATAATAAATCAAAATTCTTCATAAGCGAATGGTTAAAATGGCTCTAAAAATAAAAATAATAGTAATACTAACAATTAAAATTAAAGAGAGTACATTCAAAACGGTAGAAATTATCAAAGCTCAGAAGAGCTTTTGTGTAATTATAAAAAGAATAGCCAGTTTCAATATAATAATGCCATTAATAATAATAATAATAATAATAATAATCTATTACTGTGTTATAGAACATGTACTTCTTCTTAAACTGATAATAATTCGACCGTCGTTCCACATTCAACTTTCATCGCGTGCTCTTCGTTTCCTCCGATGACGATCATTCGACCAGCCGAGAGAACAGCTGCTATACACTTAGCATGAGCAGTGGGCATTTCGCAAAGAAAGCTCCACCTACTCATCTCCGGAAAATAAACATACACACTTCGAGTGGGCGTATTAGAACCAGCCATAGCCCCACCCACCGCTAGTAAGAAGTTACTAGAAGGCACAGCGTAGGATTTCGTAAGAGGAGCGTTTTGTACAAGCGACCAGCCGACTGATGAAGGGTCGCCGGTTAATGGTATAGTCTGGACGACATTTGAAGCTCCGCCCTCCCCGTAGAGGGACCCGCCCAGGATATAAAGAATGTCTCGCACGACGCAACAGCTAGCACAGGACGTGGGGACAAGAAGAGGAGGAAATGAGATCCATTGGAATGTCGCTTGATCGAAAACCTCGACGTCAGCCAAGACTTGCTTGTTTCTATAGCCACCAGCAACTATAAGTGACAGATTATGCGAGGCGACACACGGGTTTTGACGCGATACATTCATGGAGGGTAGGGTATTACACCACTCCTGTCTCTCCTTGTCCCACATGAAGAGCTTGTTGGACGTTTTTCTCGTCATTATCTCCAACCCGCCCACCAGTACAAGAGTCTTGTTGACCACGCCCATGGAAAAGTAAGCGATGGGGCAAGTTGGCAGTGCAGTCCATTTGTGTACCATACCACTGATGTCATACTCATATAGTATACGATCTATTAGTGAGTGTGTGTGTGTTTAAGGAAGAATGAAGTAGTAATTATTATGTTTGTCAACAAGGGGGGAAGACGTAAATTAAAGAGGGACAGGCCACAAAGAGAGGGGAAAGGAGAAATATCAACACAACCAAAGCTAAGCAATTAAGGCCAAGTTTGTGGGTGCTTTGATCTACAAGCAGTACATTGTTTTTAGACATAGAACAACTTTTATTTTAGGCATACAAAACTACCTATAATGGATGTAAAAGTATACAGTGTAGCCTCTTTTAATAAGGACACCATTACTCCATTAGGCCCACAATCCCACACTAAAAACATCTCCTTAATACAGATGCATCCTTATCTTAAGCTGTCCTTTTTATAGAGGCTACACTGACTGTATTACAAGCATTACCTGATTGTAAATCTTTAGTCATTCCTCCTCCAATATACAGCTTTCCTTCCAATACAATTGCACTTGCACTGTGCATGCCAACTGGAGCTGGGGACGCTCTCTTCCAATGAAAGACACTTTGGGTTGGTTTGAGGATTGGAGAGCCACTACTTGACTCCTAGCAGAGAGAAAGAAGAAAGGGAGGGAGAGAGGAAAACAAGAATGAGCTCAAGTATGAATTGAATGGAAAATTTGTCATAACACAAACACAAAAATTTACTAATAAGAATATGACAATAGTACACAAGCATAATAATGTTCTTGAGATGGCGAATAGCTACAAATACAGCTATACTGCCTTATATATATTGAGTGGGAGATGACTATTATGAATTTGTGGACTCAGACTGTTTCACTGTTAAGAATAACTGTGAATTTTAAAGACGTAGTGTTTAACAGCGATTTTAAGCTGTAAGAGATACTGTGAACTATTATTGCTATCTAAACGGCACTACTTTCTTAAGCTTTTTTTTTTTTAATGACGACTACTAGCAAGAGAGTACTACAATACTACAATCACGAAAGTTTGGTGGAGGCATACTTTATAATGCTTTAGAGTAGACAGCTGCAATTTCCATCTTATGCTATGTTCAATTATGCATTTACACTTTTATGAATGAGTGAACGCATTATGATAATACTGTATGTATAATTATATAAACAGAAAGGGAAAAAGGGCTATATATATTCATACCTTGTCATTTTTCCCCGATCTGTTGGATGTGGTTAGTTCCAATGGTGGCTGCAACAAGCTGTTAACAGCTGCTGCTTGAGGTGTCTTTCCCTCCAAACCTCCAACTAGCTCTTCCTCCATTTTCTTCATCTGCTCTTTAATGGTTGCCAATTGCTCGTCGTAAGTACTCAATCTTCTTCCAAAGCCTTCCACCTCCTCCTGCCCAGCTCTAAGCTGGCTCACCATAGTAACAAGCTCTCCTTCTCGTCTCTCCATTGTTATCAGTAGCTCGAGTGATGTCTGAAAAGGTAGGGGTTGCTCTGAAGAGAACCGAGTGAGACGCTCGACAAGTGTGAGGGCAAGTGGTCGTTGAGCTGGATCATTTTGAAGACACTCCTTCACGAGTGGAAGGAGATTATTTTTTTCCGGGATTTGACTGATGTACATTCCTCGTCTCTCGATTTCCTTTTTCCCCTCGCCCGTGGGTATGGGGTATTTCCCAGACAGTATGTGAAGGACGAGGACCCCGAATGAAAAAACATCCCCGGCCATGGTGAGGGGTTGTTCCTCTGGAGGAGGAGCATAACAAGTTTGTTCGGGAGTCTTCGTATGAGCGATTATAGCAGCCCCTTTCGAGCCTCCGCCTGAACCCGACTCCAAGATGGCTGCGACGCCAAGATTCGATAATTTCGCTTCCAGCCCACGCGTTAGTAATACGTTATTAGCTGATAAGGACCCATGGGGTACGGGGGCTTTGGGCCGATTATGTAAATAGGCCAGACCTTGGGAGACATCTCGTAAAATTGAGTGTGACACCGCAGGTGGTAGGCGAGTATTGGCACTTATAATGTTAGCCAGATTAGTTGGGAGAGATGGAGTAATTAGTATAGGTGCAGGGCCATCTTGCGTGGAGAGTGCTACTCCGATATGTTGTACTAAATTAGGATGATTTAGACTGAAGACTAGCTCGCAATGGCGTCTCAACCTGCCCAGTAACTCTTCTCCGCCTTTCTTCTTTTCTAGTCTGAGGTGAACGTCGTGTAGCTTGTTGCCTCGGTACTCTGTTCCCTGCCATCTGACCCGGACGGTGCTAGAGTAAGCGCCTTTCTCGATCGCCTCTCCAATTTCCACGGCGTCTTCTAGCAGGTAAGGACCGATACTGGCCTTTAGTCTTTTCTGCACTTCCATTCTTCGAGACTCTTTCGCTTTTACTTAGTTCTCTTTATTGTTTGTCTTTTTTAATCCGGCCGGCCCTGCTGTTTTGCTGGCTGCCTACCTCTCTCTCACTGCAAAAATTAGCAGCTCCTTCTCATCAAGGGGCGTGACCCTAGCTTCTAATGGGCGTGGTTGTCTAAAATTAAATAGGTGTGGTTAATGTGTTTTATTGGTAGGTGTGGCTCTTGCTAATGGAATTGAAAGAAAAGGCTTAGTTTTATAACAATTCTCTATTTGCATACAAACAGTTGCTGGCTCTCCTTTACTCCCTCCTTCTCTTCATTTATTATAGGACAATCCTTTGGGCCCGATAATGTCTCTAGGAAAAGAAATGTTAGTTAATAATTTTCTAAATATATGACACTCTCTCCCTCCCCTTTTAAAATACACTCTCACTCTCTCCCCTCTCCTCTTCACAGTACAATGACTGTCCCTTATTCAAGCACCTCTGGCTATGGGTTTCTCATTGATGGAAATCGCAAGCCGCTACGTGTCTCGCTGGTTGAGAAAGACTCAACTTCACAAATGGCCGGACTCATGACTGGTGACCTACTACTAACAGTCAATGGGCATAATGTTAAAGACTCAATACTACAAACCGTCCAGTCCATCATTAGTTATTCAACCGGCTCACCTCTTACGCTAAAAGTTGCCAGACCCCAGATTAGCGAGAGCAAAGCTAAGGTATCTGCTCTTTATTTTTTATTTTAAATTTAATCTCTCTTTTTTTCTTTTTATTAATAGGCTAACCAAACAAGTAAGTTAGATTTTTTAATGAAGAAAGAGGGTAATTTTTATTTGTGTGTGTGTGTGTTGTCTATGTTGACTCTTTGTCATGGGCCTGATCTCAGTTATGTTGAATGAGTGATCATTAGAAATGTCTTTAGACATGTAATGTCTGTCACTTCCGATGTGAATTAAGCTAATTATAAGCTATTAAAGATGTGCTGCAATGCATGTATATGTACATGTAGATATATGTCAACTTTTAATTGATTTTATTGCTCATCATTTGTACCTTTGAAGCTGCTAATGGACGTATACATGTACATGTTTAATCATTTTTATTTACACTTTTGTAGCTATTTTTTATGACATATTGGTATATGTAGTAGACATGTTTTTATTTTCTTTCTTTCAGTGGGTGTGTGTATGATTTCGTATCAATTATGAAAGTTTTTTTAATCTGATAATGCAACCAAAACATCACTCATTGTCATTACCATCATTATCGTTTTGTTATTATTGTACTGACATATGGGCTTGAGTGGGTTTCATGATTCCTTTTATGAGTTGTTGTTGACACACACTCGTATACGCATTCACTTTAACTCGCCTTAAAATATTTAATAAGATTAGTTTATTAAAATTCTGTAGCCTAAAACTATCCAGTTGGGAGCCATGTTAATTGAATATTATGAGATTAAGCGAATCAGATAAACTGCTTTGTTATTGCTTTTGTGCTTTCTCCCTCCATCTCTCTCTCTCTCCCCTCTCTCTCTCTCTCCCCTCTCTCTCTCTCTCCTCTCTCCCTCCTCTCTCTCTCTCCTCTCTCCCCCTCTCTCTCCCTCTCTCTCCCTCCTCAGGTAGTCTTAATGCTTATCAAGCTGCTGTAGGTGATGCTATGCGTTCAGCTCAAAACGCTTTTGATCTTTTAGGATTATCACCATCAAAGAACAAGGACAGAGAAGAGAAAGAAATCTCCATTGAACTGGATGCAAATCCAAGCGATAGTGACCAGTCCTTCCCTCCTTCTTCTCGATCAGAGGACGACGAGAGAGAAGAGCTGGACGAGGACCCCATCATGGATTTCACTCATGGGTCGGACGAGTACACTCACGACTCTCATGGTCATTTTTCAGCTGCAATGGTGGGTGGGATTATACGTGCCCAGCAAGCTTTACAAGGAATTAAAGATCTATCGGCATCAACAAAGCCTAAGACTACGCAGCCTAAGCCTCAAGTATCTAGCGAAGCTAGTATTGAGATTGGTAGACGACCATTGAAAGTGAAAGAGGTTTCAAATGAAGCTCCCATTCCTCCAGCAAAAGGTCATGACCAATCAGGAGTAAGGATTGAGGTTAGTGTTGCTGATGGTAAAGGAAGTGGATCTGTTGTTGAAAAAGCACCAACTAGACATGAAGAGGGTACTGAACCTCCTCCTTTCCCTCCTTCTCGGTCTATTCCTCCTCCTGTCTCACCTCAGTCTCAGGTGCCAGTCATTCATCAAGACATGAAGTCCCTACCTCATCCTTCAATGCCTCCTTCTGTCCCTCCTCATTCTCCATCTTCTTTTCCTCCTTCTCCTTCTCTTCCTCCAACTGTCCCTCCTCACTCTCCATCTTCTTTTCCTCCTTCTCCTTCTCTTCCTCCAACTGTCCCTCCTCACTCTCCATCTTCTCTACCTCCTTCTACTCTCCCTCCTCCTTCTCTCCCTCCTCCTTCTCTCCCTCCTCCTTCTCTTCCTCTTCTTTCCTCCTCTCAGTCCTCATCAAATGACCTGCTCTCCCCATCCTCCAACCCTCCTCCCATTCCTCCTTACAATCCGGTAGTTCCTGACACGTTCCTCCTCAGCAATCGTCCTGAGTATCAGCTCCAAGTAAAGAAGCAGATGCACTCGTACGAAGACGTCTCACTTCAGTTGAAGGCTTCACCTCAAGATGAGGCTCCTCCCACTACCCCACCCACTTCTGGTGTTGTATTGAGAAGCAAAGGGAGAGGTGCGGCTAAGAAGACGGTCGTAGAAGATCTTGAAGTGGGTGGGGCTTCAGTTTCGACTCCTCCCCCTCCAGTTATTGTGACTGATTCTCCTCTTGATCCAGTGAAGGCTTCATTTGGTCTACCAGCTAGTGGTGAGTTTGGACTGATTTTTGAGCAAACTTTTAAAATTATAAAAATCAACTGACAAGAATCTGCATGAGCACTATACCAAAATACTGTAATAACAATAGTTAGCAATTTAATAGTCCATTCTGTAAGCTTGATTACGTTTTCTATTTCTCTCTCTTTCTTTCTCAGTTCATACGTGGAAGATATCTCATGTGCTAACATGGCTGAGTCAGTTAAACTCAAGTCTCAGTGAGCTGTACAATGAATGCTTTACCCAGCATAGCATTACTGGTAAGAGAATAATAATAATAATAATTAATAGTCCAGCATAATTCAATGCCATGTGTACATGTACATGTACATGTCATTTCTCAAATTCTATATTAATTTTACATATTTTCCTTTATTTAATTTGTAGCTGTACAATACAGTGTACATATAATAGATTCCTATTGTTATATTTGGGATTCCCGTGATCATTTTTAAGAGTATAAAGTCCACACGTGCAGCATTCCTGCAATAACTGTTCATGTACATGTACATGTGCATGACACATGCTGTGCTTTAAATAAATAATAATTATTCTACCATGCCACCTTGCGATTGACCAATCAGATTGCTGTATTGGAGGTCAATTATTTTTCATATTAACCTAGCTCGTAAAAATATAAACCTATCTCGTTAAATAATTAATTGATTGGCAGTTTGGTACTCTACGCTTATGCTCTTATTAGTCCATTTGTCAAGCTTGGTTGATTCTTTACTGGCCTAGCCTGTTAGATATGTTGTATGCATGTCAACTGTGGTCTTATTATCAGCAGCTGGTAGTTGTTTTTCAAGTGTCATGGTAGAAGTTGGTTATACACCTCGGTATCGGTTTCTATGGCATTTATTAACCTCGCGACTGCGTCGCTCGGTTAATAAATACCATAGAAACCTCTACCTCGGTGTATAACCTATACTTAAGTTGTTGTTGTTTTGACTGTATGAACAATTACTGTCATTTGCTATGTACATGTACATCTAGACATCACTTTAAGTAGTTTTTGTTTGCTAATGTATGCATTTATATACATAAGATATGGGCAATTTAATGGTGTGTGTGTGTTTGTGTGTGTGGAGATTTTTTATAATTTCCACATTATTTATTATTATTTTATTTGCTGTTTGTAGGTCACACTCTATTACATTTAAATCAAAGCAAGCTCCAGTACATTGGTATTGACAATAAAGATCACAGGTAAGCTGATCCAGGCAAACTCTTACCTCATTCATTTTATAGCAATTTCTGAAATATACCCTGTACTATAGCCCATGCTTTTTTTTGGAAAAATGGCCAAAAAATCACCCCCAATTTTTATTACATTTTCTGATACATATTGATGTCTTTATGCTGTGTAGAAAGTTTAAGCTCATTCCGACTTAAAATTTTCAAGTTATGGCCAATTTAAGAAAATTGCCAAAACCTGAAAAATACCCAAGGCTATAGCCCATGCTTTTTTTCAAAAAATGGCCAAAAAATCACCCCCAATTTTTATTACATTTTTAAATGCATATTGATATCCTTATGTTGTGTAGAAAGTTTAAGCCAATTCCGACTTAAATTTTTTAAGTTACGGCCATTTTAAGAAACTTGCAAAAATCTGAAAAATACCCAAGGCTATAGCCTTGGGTATTTTTCAGATTTTTGCAAGTTTCTTATAGCCCATGGTATTTTCTGAAAAATGGCCGAAAAATCACCCCCAATTTTTATTACATTTTCTGATACATATTGACATCCTTATGCTGTGTAGAAAGTTTGAGCCAATTCCGACTTAAATTTTTCAAGTTATGCCTATTTTTAAAAATATGCCAAAATCTGAAAAATACTCAAGGCTATAGCCCATGCTTTTTTCTGAAAAATGGCCAAAAAATCACCCCCAATTTTTATTACATTTTCTGATACATATTGATATCCTTATGCTGTGTAGAAAGTTTGATCCAATTCTGACTTAAATTTTTTAAGTTACAGCCATTTTAAGAAACTTGCCAAAATCTGAAAATACCCAAGGCTATAGCCCATGGTATTTTCTGAAAAATGGTCAAAAATCACCCCTACTTTTTATTACATTTTCTGATTCATATTGATGTCCTTATGCTGTGTAGAAAGTTTGATCCAATTCTGGCTTAAATTTTTTAAGTTATGGCCAATTTAAGAAACTTGCCAAAATCTGAAAAATACCCAAGGCTATAGCCCATGGTATTTTCTGAAAAATGGCTAAAAAATCACTCCCAATTTTTATTACATTTTCTGATACATATTGATGTCCTTATGCTATGTAGAAAGTTTGAGCCGATTCTGACATAAAATTTTCAAATTACAACCCTTTAAAAATTCAAATCTATGCATACATTTATATCCACAGCTGCAAAATTTTAAATAAACCTAATTTCTTCTTCTCCATAGAACTCTATTGGGAATGGCTGTTGCTAGATTGAGGCTCCATCATGAACAGAAAGAACTGGAACGTCTGACTGGACAAGTGTCGTGGCTTTAAGATTTAACCACATCTTTTCCATTAAACTTTATTTATCCATTTTTAATTCATTATAATCCTTCATCAATACATTTATTGTTATTATTATTATTGTTATCATTATTATTGTTATTATTATTATTATTCTTAGAAATTGTTTATTCTCTTTGATCATAAACTGATTGTTAAATTGACATTTATATTTAACATTTATATTGTAAACTGGCATATAATAAATATAGTTGATTTGTTATTATTATTATTTAAGATAAAGAATTCAAATCTTTTGGTAGATTTTAACAACATTAGTGCAAGTTATTATTATTAGTTGTTAGTTAATTAAAACCAACAGCCATGTGTGCGTGGGTGTCTTTTATGGAGGCCCTTCTCCAAAAACTGTGACATTTTCCAAGCAGCAGAATTCTCCACTCCACCCCTTAAGCTAAGCCAGGCCAGTCAGCTAGGCTAGCCAAGTTTCTCTTTCTGTAAGAGGCTATGCTGTAGCCTGTAACAGACTTTATACAAGAAAAGGCAGGATAGTTGTACAGCGGAGCGTCAAGGCTTGTTCTTGTACCTTGTTCTTCTTGTTACTTCTGCAGTTATGGACGAGACAACAAAACGGTTTCGTTTACACGTTATCAAAGAGATACACCAGACGGAGCACGATTATACAAGCTCTCTGGAGTTTACCGTCGATGTATGTGTAATTTAAGTACAAGATTTGATGTTCCTATGTAAATTACTATCTCCCTATCTCTTCTCTCTCTCCTGTAGCATATTCTTACTAAAATGAAGCAGCTCTCTACACAGAATCCAAGCATCACTGAAGAAGTGATCGAAAAGCTCTTTTGTAACATTGAAGAAATTCTCGCAGCACATAAAGCACTTCTAGTCGACTTGGATAAAGAGATGATACCCTCCGCTAGCCCTGATGCCCAGATTTCATCTTGTTACGTAAAACATGTATGTACATGTACTTGTAAAGCCGATGCACCATATAAAGCTACATGAGATAGAATGAATTAGCATTAGACCAAGTGATGTATACAAAATTCATTCTTCTTTCTCTCCTCTCTAGCACGAGTCATTCCAAGCTTATAGAGCTTATGGCGAGAATAATGAACAATCACAGAAGACACTATACCAGTTAGAAGATGTCCCATCGCTTAAAGCCTTCTTTGTGGTACGTATTGCTAATATCAAGAGTTCTATGTTAGTATTTCTCCTTTTCCTTCTCTCCTTTTCCAGGGTGCTATGTTGCTAGGAGGTGTTAACGAAGCCTCCATCAGTTCCTATCTCTTTAAACCTATACAAAGAATATGTAAATATCCACTTCTCTTTAAAGTTAGTTTGTCATTCATGAAGAGTACACATGTGTGTGTACATACATGTACATGTACATTCATTGCAGTACTTTATTTGTATATGTACAATGCATTTTACTCTTTCATCTTCCACTCTCTCCCTCTTCTCATTTTTCTATCACTTTCTCATTTTTACAACTTGTACTCGCTTCCTACTCTTCCTCCCTCTCTCTCTCTCTCTTTCTCCTCTCCCTCTCTCTCTTTCTGCTCTCTTAGGAGCTTTTAAAATACACTCCTGAAAGCCACAAAGACTACGAAGATACAGTCAAAGCTCTGGGTAACATGAGAATACTGTGCTCAGTCATAAATGAAGCGAAACGTAGAGTCGAGAGACTCGAAGCTATTGCCGAATGGCAGGAGACCATAGAAGGTTGGGAGGGATCGCCTGTAGTGGACACCTGCTCTGAACTTGTTAAAGAGGGATCATTGATAAAGATATCAGCTGGTAATATGCAGGAGAGAGTCTTTTTCTTGTATGATGGACTACTGGTCTACTGCAAGAGGGCAGCAAGGTAGAGAGGGAGAAAGAGAGAGGAGAGAGACAGAGAGGTGGGGGAGAAGGGAAGGAAAGAAGAGGAGAAGTATGCAGCGACATTACAATCCTTAATGATCTGTGTCACTATTATTCTATAAGCTATAAAAAAGTCTACATAAGTTATGTCCATATTGAAGTATAGATATGCTATTCATGCATGTGATTGACAGCAGCTCTAGATAAAGAATTTTGTAGCTTACATGCCAATATTGTCCTGTGTTTTGATTTGGTGGAGTTTTTACTATATATAGGAGTTTGTGAGTGTCTCAATTATTAGCATTGATGCACTTAGTGCATCTGTTTATGGTATTATGGCATATTTTGTCCCACTCTCTCTCTCTCTCCTACTCCCTCTCTCTCTCTTTCACTCTTCCTATCTCTTTTCCTCCTACTCTCTCTCTCTCTCCTACTCTCCTACTCTCTCTCTCTTTTCCTCTTTCTCCTCTCTCTCTCTCTCCCAATGCAGCTTCTCATTAAGAACTAAAGCAGGTAAATAAACAATAACAACAACAACAAGTTTTCTATTCAAATCCAGCTACATATATATTATAACGCATTAACGATGTAACACAGTAACACATATGCTGCGTATCATGTACATATACATCTACAGGAGGCTGCGAGTACTTGCACATGTGCGTGGTTAGCATACTTCACTAATAATAACATAAGCTTGGTCCAGTTTATGTTTTCTCTCTGCCCTGGATTGTTGTATATCATATCAACCGTTCATTACGCCAGCTGCTTTCTCTTGACTTTATAAATAGCTCCCCTCCCTAAAGAATATACAGTTCACATGCATATTCTTGTATATATAAGTACTGATACATACATGTACATATTCTTGTACATATGTTTGAGTATTGGTAATCTTGCTGTATTGTTCTTGTGTGTACTTTAGTTGTGTGTGTAGGAGCATTATTGCAGCTGCTCCTGCTTCTAATACAACCTCTTCTGTTGATAGTCATGCACTGTCTGTTTGCAAACACTTGGAATGAAAAACAGTTAGACCTGAAGCCTCTGACCTAATGTACTCCGGCCATTAATCTTCTACTTATATAATAATATTACTGAACTATGTGATGCTGTATTGTTTAAAGTTGCCATTTTGAATTTTTACTTCGATTCAAGATTGACGTAGAATTAGAATTTGGTCAATTTTGCATTAAGCATTTACACGTATAACTTCAAAGCGTTATCTGCATCAAAACTCAAAAGGTTGTTTTATATCGACTGTCAATCTTACTTTAGAACTAAAATTGTTTAAGTTGCTGTACTTGAATTTTTTTCTCTTATTT
>NW_003546285.1:184927-192021 GCF_000090795.2 Amphimedon queenslandica | reverse complement strand
TATTTTTGTTAGAGAAGACATTAATATTCAAGGGAAGAATACCAGTGGCTAATATTGAAGTTGAAAACATTGAAGACGGATCAGGTTTGCATGTACACGTGTACATTTTATTATTATCATTGATATTGTTATTATTATTATTATTATTATTATTATTATTATTATTATTATCATTGATATTGTTATTATTTGTTTTCCCTCATTGTGATTATTATGTTTGGAAGCCATTATATATGAGTCCTAATTGATAATTAGTGGTTTGCCATCTCTCTCTCTCTCTCTCTCTCCCCCCCTCTAGCTGACTGTCACACTTACGGCTACACTGTCAAGAACGGCTGGAAGATGAGGAACCTTGCAAAGAACAAGTGGTTTGTGCTGATAGCGAAGACACATAGTGAGAAACAGGAATGGATAGAAGCAGTAAGAACACTTAAAGACAGAATAAGAAGTAAATCACTAACTATAGATATACATGTACATGTATACATGTACATGTATGTACATTTGCCTTATATGAATATGTACATGTATATTTATTTCTTTGTATAGTTGTATTTTTAATATCCCATTAATTCATGTATGATGTGTATGATGTGATAGCTTTGATATAATCAGTGTAATTTAATGCAAGTCCTTTTTGTGGGTTAGCCATGATTTTTAGATGTACATGTCATTATATCCACATAGGCATGCCTTATCCATTGCCTCTTATCTTCTCCTTTACCTTTTAAAGCTACAATGTACATGTACATGTACCTGTATTGTTTTATCTCTCTATGTCCTTTTTCTCTTCTCTTCTCAGATGTTGCTGCTGGTATAGCTCGTGATACTAGGCTCCTCATGCTAGACAAAGGACGTAAGCTACACGAGTTGATACACAATAACTCTAAGATACTTTACGATCATCGCTATCGACTGAGATCCTACCCTCACTCGTTCAGTGGGTGTGACTTCACACGCTGGCTGGTTAAGATTGGAGAGGCGGGAGACGAAAAGGAAGGAGTTAGATTAGGGCAGGCGCTACTTGAGAATGGGATCATTCATCACGGTAAAAAATAACTTCCCTCTCTCTTCCTCCTCTTTCTCTCTCTTCCTCCTCTTTCTCTCTCTTTCTCTCTCATTTTTTAATTACAGTGCACTGTTATTTTTAACAGTTAGTAGTCAAATATTTGACAGTTAGGTCAGCTTTTGCTATCGTTTGCTTTGGCCCTACAACAGAGCACTTCTGTAGCGTATACTCTCTGTTCTACACACTTCTAAGCATTAGAAGAATCCAGCTTTATATAAACTAGCCTGCAGTCATGCGCATGTACACGTACATGCACATGACTCAAGATAAACTTTTAGTTTTTACGTCTAATTTGTTTTTATTTTTAAATGTTGTTATTAGTAGTATTTGCTTTTTATTTTATTATTTTTTATATTTGACAGTTGGCGATAAGCACCAGTTTAAAAACAGCCCGTTTGTGTACATTTTTCGCTACGACGATGATACATTTCAGGCCAGCGATGACACTCTTGATATACTAGCAAAGGTATAGCATAATTAAGTATCAATAAACACACAATCGAGGTACATGTACATGTACATCAAAAGCAAATACTTAAACTTTGAAATTTATTAATATTTTAATATTTTGCCCTATTACATGTATTTGTGCTAAAATTTGAATTGATTCTTATAGAATTATTACATTAAATTTTTACTATAAACCATGTGCAAATACATGTACATGTATTTGCACATGCACACACCCAGCAAACCTAAAAACCTGTTAAAGTACATATACATACAAGTACAGTACATGCATGTACATGTACATACCTTATAACTACATAATAACTACATATGTAGTTATTATGTAGTACATGCATAAGTACATAAGTACATGTACATAAGTAATACTACATAAGTACATGCATAACTACATAAGTATACTTATGTAGTTTTTCTATGTATTCTGCATGTACATGTACATGAACTACTGCTACTACAATACATGGAGCCTATAGTCTCCTGTACAATCATGCAGGCCCAACTCTGTGATAAGCTCAGGATATTTTCATTAAAAATATATTTAAGGTTTCATATACACAAAATGTAAAGTATATGTAAATATGCTAGTACAAGTATTCTGCATTTACATGTACTGCAGTCCATGGAGTCTACAGTCTCCTTGTAATAATGGAGGCCCAACAGATAAAGGCTATGATAAGCTCAGGATATTTTCATTAAAGTCTAGTGACATAATTTCCTTATCAATGTATCAATGTAGGGTCTCAGGGTATACGTCTGTCTCCATAGTCTCCACCGCTCGCCGTTGCGCGATCACAGATCAGGACTCCGGTCGATCAAGCAGTCCATCAGCGGGCAGACGCTGGTCGACTGGTTAATGGACGAGAAGTTTGTGGAGTCAAGAAAAGAGGGCGTGGCATTGTGTACGCACTTGATGGCCACAGGGCTAATAAAACACGGTATGATTGTATATTTAGATGTATTAAGATACTGGTATAATGTACATAAATACTGTACATGTACAGTTTCGCAATTTTAATAATCAAAATTCAAACTCTAATAGAGTCTTATTTTATTTTATTTTATTGAACCTCTCTTGGCTTTGTGCTCTTTCCTATCTTACATTCATTTATACATCATGTACATTAGAAACTTGTACATATGTACAGGCATGTAGTAATGATATTCATAGTTTACACAAGCTGCCCACAGTGGGGACAACCCATGATGCTATTGTGAGGTTGAGCCAGTATTTAAAGCACCAACATGATCTATAGACACTGGTATGCTTTTATAACCAATAAACAAATTACTAAACAAATTTTTGGAAAGGACTATTACAGTCCTGTATTTTAATCATTTGCTTCATTTTACAGTAATTTTTAGTATAAAAAATTATTTTTAAAAATATTACTGTAGCTACTGATGATCAGAAGTTTAAAGACTCCAATGGTATCTACTATCAGTTTGTACCTGATGCTGTCAGTGATCAGCCGCTCCACACAGACTTCATGCCTATCGTTACATTCACATGTCAAACTATTATGGTATGATAATAGTACATGTACATTTATAATATGTACATGTACATAATAATGTTGTTACTGTACATGTAATTAGCTTGTGTTATTATTTTTTTAATGCTATAATTATAATCAATGGGTACGATAATAGATTGATACATGTAGATAGATTGCATGTACATTTGTGTTATGTACACATGTACATGTTAGATTTTATATGTAGGTGTACATGTATATCCCTTTTCCTTACACAAGTAATTTGCAAAGATTAATCCTTTGGACAACTTTTTGACTTATTTATGTTGTCATGGAATCATCAATTATTCGATGCCACACCTCTTGACCACGCCCAACCAGCCATTTTGATCGTTTTTCATAGAGTATCTTTGTGCCTTTCAAGAGCTCTCAGTAGACCTGCAAGTTCTATTCCATTCACTTAAAAGTGCTCCAAAGCACCTAAACTGCTTGCACCTACATAGATTTTAGCTGCTGCATTTACTTACAACCAGTTTCATTGCCTTTACAATATCATCAACAAATAGTCAACTTTTTGCAAAAAAAAAAAAAAAAATAAGTGTTGAATAGCAATTATATCAAAGTGCCGACAAAGCATTCTTTCACTTTTCTATTCTTTCCTATGGTTTCTATTTTACCACTAATTTATTATTTAATACCAATTTCTGCCAAGAAGGTGTGGTTTCCTGTAAAACGCACGTGTTTGCCCTAAAAAGAGGCGTGGTAATTGCTTTTTTATTAATTGTTATTACCTTGTTGTAGTTCTACAACAAATTGTCAGGCAAAGAGATATACCATATAGCTGGAAATATTTGCTGGATTTTAATTTTGCTGTTTGCTGTTCATCATAAAAATGTACAATTTAATTCCACATAGCATTATAAGTAATGGGTGCACAATAGCTCACTGAGACCTACACCAGCAAAATTAAATTCCACAAACATTAAAATTTGCTCTATTAATACAAAATCGCAAAATATAATTCCCATAAACTTTTCCAGCTATACGGTATTAATATTGTTATTGTTGAATCGGTTTGTGTTATAAATTCTGTTTCTACATATAGGTTCCTTATTCATCTGAGTTCAAAGATTACGGCATAAAGTTCTCTAATGGCCCCGCCCCCATTAAGATAGCGGAGGTCACGCCCACTGGGCCAGCGGACGGGCTGGGTATATCCCCTGGCCAAGAGGTCCTTTGCTTAGGAGGGCAGTGGTTGAGTAGCAGCAACGACTCTAGCAGCTGTGAGTGTTTGGTGGAGGGATCTCATGATAGCGAGATTCCACTGGAGCTGGTTGTCTCCAGAGAGGCTTCCGAGGTTTTTGATTTGAAGTTAAAGGACGGAGAGAGTCTGGGGCTGCAGTTAAAGGGGAATCAACCCGTCTTTGTTAACAGAGTTGATAAAGGTCAGAGACATGAGCTATTACATGTATATCAGAGCTGGGGTACTCGTACAGCTAGTGCATGTATTTCGGCAAAAAATGAAAAGGAGAGAATTCTCCATTTTATAATTTTTGTTCTGATGCATATACATGTTTTTATGTTGCGTAGAAAGTTTGAGCTGATTCTGATCAAAATTAGATTTTTTACAAATTTTTAAAGTTGCTTCAAAATTGGGCCAAAGTCCCTGTATTATAGTACAGGGTCACGAGCCAAATTTTGTGAAAAATGAAAAGGTGAGAATTGTCCACTTTTATAATTTTTTCTGATGCATATACATGTTTTTATGTTGTATAGAAAGTTTGAGCTGATTCTAATCATAATTGAAATTTTTACGAATTTTAAAAGTTGCTCCAAAACTTACATCTTTCTCTTTCAAATAGGATCCTTGTCTGCTACAGCTGGTCTTACTCCAGGCTGCTGCATTTTACGAATAAACAACGAAAACGTCATCACTCAAAACCACGACACTGTAGTATCGCACATCAAGAAAGCAAAGGAGAACAAAGATCCTTCGATATCCCTCAAGATCGGGATCCCCTTTACAGGTCATGTGACGAAGTACCAGTACGAGTCTACAGGGGACATGCCCCTTGAGGTATTGAGACAAATAACGGAGTCACCATATGTATACAGCATACCAGCTCAGGTAAGAGGAGAGCAGAGAAGGAGAGAGAGAGAGAGAGAGAGAGAAAGAGAGGGAGAGACAGAGAGACAGAGACAGAGAGACAGAGAGACAGAGAGACAGAGAGACAGAGAAGAGGATAAAATACACATGTACAATTTCAGTTAGTAATGAAGGGGAAAAGGAGAGGGTAAAATGTTGTTTTTAAATTTCAAGTAGCTCGACTGAGTGATAGAGAGGAACAGAGATAAAGAAAAAAAGAGAAAGGAAAATGATTATTTTTAAATTTTCAATTAGTTATTCAAGGTGTATGAGAACGAAGCTCGGACCAGAGCAAGCTTATTGCAGAGTAGGAAGTCTGCTAGCTCAAAGTTAGAAAACTATGTCACTGAGCTCCAGATTCAAGCAGATAATTATAAAAAAGTAACTTCACATTTTCAAAGAAATTCTAATGCATAATGTACTTGTACGTTGTATGGGAAATTTTGTTAAACTTTAGCCACAATAAGGCTGACCTTTTGAACCCTTTCCCACAACATTTAACCACAAATTTAAATTTACTCTATAGTCATAATACATTTAAAATTCCTCCCCTCCAAAATATGCACATGTCTACATTTTTAATAAATATGTGCATATGTATGTACAGCTGATTTTAGAGAACTTTAAAAATTCATAAAAAAATTAAATAAAAATCACACAAGATTGGCAAATACAGAAATAATGAAACTTGGCACATGTTCATGTACACTTGTTTTTACTCATTGCAGGCTCACGCTGCTCTCTCTTCCCCTCGGTACCCCTCCTACCGTCCTTGTGGTGCTCACCTCTCTCCCTTCCTTGAGGGTTGTCCCATCAACCTGCACAGTATAATGATGGAGGTGGGGTCAGGGACACGTAACCACACCTCCTCACCTGACCCTGAAGGTACATGCAAATGTATACATACATGTATATTGCAAGATAATGTTTAGAAATATTTTTTATTTATTATTATTATCAACAAAAACAAAACAAAAACAATTATCATTTATTTATTTATTATTTTATTTATTTATTGTTAGGGTCTATATGCAGTTCCCAGGATGGTCTAGACACTAATATTCCAATTACTAAGCACTTCACACACACGATGGCCTACCCTTCCTTAATGAACAGAACCCACTCCGTAAGTTGATGAGCATATAGTCACCATTGTTGTCACGAGTGGCAATTCAAAATCACCACAGCTATGAACTACCGTAGATCAGGAAATTATAGTGTGGTACAAAATTTTTGAGTTTTAAAATTGTGCTGTGATTTAATTTTTACTAAATAAGACTGTGTTATGTATTATTGAATGTGGCATGTAATTATATGGGTGATCTAATTTTTGCGAAATTCTAATTTAGTAAAATTTATATCACAGTAAAAATATCCAGATAGACGGTATATCATATTCTTTAGGCTAAAGATATTGATGTATTGGAGAGATGTCAGTCAGTGAGAGAATTGCTAGCAATTCTTAATGGAAGCTATCTTGACCTGATCAGAGACTGTGAATTATTGCAGAGGTACACTATACTATATGATAATACTATACATGCACTTTTTACATGGACACACAAGCTGGTATGAAAGTAAATCAATTCTTCATTTTTAAAGCTTTGGTGTGTACAGATATACATGTGCAGTAATACGGCACTGGTCAGCAATAAGTTGACAAACAAACGATCGCTGAACTATACTAAACTAGTTTGGTGAACGCAATAAAATGTGATAACATACAGATAAGCAGCCACATTAAGTTTGAATTTAAACAAGTTACATTTGCCAGAGATTGTAGTAACATCTGAGCATGGATAATGTTAGTTTACAACTAGTATGTTTCTATGAAAACAATAAACTATAGCAAACTCAAACGCAACTTAAACGCAAAACGTGTCAACTTATTGCTGACCAGTGCTGTACATGTAGCTTTCATTTTAAAAATGAA